>NW_024544056.1:0-128667 GCF_018167655.1 Microtus oregoni | reverse complement strand
ACTCAGCGTGCTGGGTGCTCAGTACTCAGGGTGCTGGGTGCTCAGTGCTCAGGGTGCTGGGTGCTCAGTGCTCAGGGTGCTGGGTGCTCAGTGCTCGGGGAGCTCGGTGCTCAGAACTCATCGTGCTGGGTGCTCAGTACTCAGTGCTCGGGGTCCTGGGTGCTCCGTGCTCGGGGTGCTGGGTGCTCAGTACTCAGGGTGCTGGGTGTTCATTCTCGGGGTGCTGGGTGCTCAGTGCTCGGGGTGCTGGGTGCTCAGTACTCAGGGTGCTGGGGCTCAGTACTCAGGGTGCTGGGTGCTCAGTACTCAGGGTGCTGGGTGCTCATTCTCGGGGTGCTGGGTGCTCAGTGCTCGGGGTGCTGGGTGCTCAGTACTCAGGGTGCTGGGGGCTCAGTACTCAGGTTGCTGGGTGCTCAGTACTCAGGGTGATCTGTTCTCAGTACTCAGGGTGCTGGGTTCTCAGTGCTCGGGGTGCTGTGTGCTCAGTTCTCGGGGTGCGCAGTACTCAGGGTGCTGGGTGCTCATTACTCAGGGTGCTAGGTGCTCAGTGCTCGGGGTGCTCGATGCTCAGTACTCGGGGTGCTGGGTGCTCAGTACTCGGGGTGCTGTGTGCTCAGTGCTCAGGGTGCTGGGTGTCCAGTGCTCGGGGTGCTGGGTGCTCAGTGCTGCGGGTGCTGGCTGCTCAGTACTCAGGGTGCTGGGTGCTCAGTACTCAGGGAGCTCGGTGCTCAGTACTAAGGGTGCTCAGTGCTCAGTACTCAGGGTGCTCAGTGCTCAGTGCTCGGGGTGCTGGGGTGCTCAGTATTCAGGGTGCTGGGTGCTCAGTACTCAGGGTGCTGGTTGCTCAGTGCTCAGTACTCAGCGTGTGGGGTGCTCAGTGCTCGGGGTGCTGGGTCCTCAGTGCTCAGGGTGCTGGTGCTCAGTACTCAGGGTGCTGGGTGCTCAGTGCTCGGGGTGCTGGGTCCTCAGTGCTCAGGGTGCTCAGAGCTCAGTGCTCGGGGTGCTGGGTGCTCAGTGCTCGGGGTGCTGGGTGCTCAGTGCTCAGGGTGCTGGTTGCTTAGTACTCAGTGTGCTCAGTGCTCAGGGTGCTGGGTGCTCAGAACTCAGGGTGCTTGGTGCTCAGTACTCAGGGTGCTGGGTGCTCAGTACTCAGGGTGCTTGGTGCTCAGTACTCAGGGTGCTGGGTGCTCAGTGCTCAGGGTGCTCGGTGCTCAGTAACCATGGTGCTGGGTGCTCATTCTCGGGGTGCTGGATGCTCAGTGCTCGGGGTGCTGGGGGCTCAGTACTCAGTGTGCTGGGTGCTCAGTGCTCAGGGTGCTGGGTGCTCAGTGCTCAGGGTGCTGGGTGCTCAGTGCTCTGGGTGCTGGGTGCTCCGTGCTCAGGGTGCTGGGTGCTCAGTGCTCAGGGTGCTAGGTGCTCAGTGCTCAGGGTGCTGGGTGCTCAGTGCTCTGGGTGCTGGGTGCTCCGTGCTCAGGGTGCGGGTGCTCAGTGCTCAGGGTGCTTGGTGCTCAGTGATCGGCGTGATGGGTGCTGAGTGCTCAGGGTGCTGGGTGCTCAGTGCTCGGGGTGCTCGGTGCTCAGTGCTCAGGGTCCTGGGTGCTCAGTACTCAGGGTGCTGGGTGCTTAGTACTCAGGGTGCTCAGTGCTCAGTACACAGGGTGCTTTGTGCTCAGTGCTCGGGGTGCTGGGTGCTCAGTGCTCAGTACTCAGGGTGCTGGGTGCTCAGTGCTCAGGGTGCTGGGTGCTCAGTACTCAGCGTGCTGGGTGCTCAGTACTCAGGGTGCTGGGTGCTCAGTGCTCAGGGTGCTGGGTGCTCAGTGCTCAGGGTGCTGGGTGCTCAGTGCTCGGGCAGCTCGGTGCTCAGAACTCAGGGTGCTGGGTGCTCAGTACTCAGGGTGCTGGGTGCTCAGTGCTCAGTACACTGGGTGCTCAGTACTCAGGGTGCTGGGTGCTCAGTACTCAGGGTGCTCGGTGCTCAATACTCAGGGTGCTGGGTGCTCAGTTCTCGGGGTGCTGGTTGCTCATTAATCAGGGTGCTGGGTGCTCAGTACTCAGGGTGCTCAGTGCTTGGTGTGCTGGGTGCTCAGTTCTCAGGGTGCTCAGTGCTTGGGGTGCAGGGTGCTCAGTACTCAGGGTGCTGGTTGCTCAGTGCTCAGGGTGCTGGGTGCTGAGTACTCAGGGTGCTGGGTGCTCAGTACTCAGGGTGCTGGGTGCTCAGTGCTCGCGGTGCTGGGTGCTCAGTGCTCGGGTTGCTGGGTGCTCAGTGCTCGGGGTGCTGGGTGCTCAGTGCTCGGGGTGCTGGGTGCTCAGTACTCAGGGTGCTCGGTGCTCATTGCTCGGTGTGCTGGGTGCTCAGTACTCATGGTGCTCAGTGTTCAGTACTCAGGGTGCTGGGTGCTCAGTGCTCGGGGTGCTGGTGCTCAGTACTCAGGGTGCTCAGTACTCAGGGTGCTGGGTGCTCAGTGCTCGGGATGCTGGGGTGCTCAGTGCTCAGGGTGATCGGTGCTCAGTACTCAGGGTACTGGGTGCTCAGTACTCGGGGTGCTGGGTGCTCAGTACTCAGGGTGCTGGGTGCTCAGTCCTCAGGGTGCTCAGTGCTCAGGGTGCTGGGTGCTCAGTACTCAGGGTGCTGAGTGCTCAGTACTCAGGGTGCTGGGTGCTCAGTACTCAGGGTGCTGGGTGCTCAGTGCTCGGGGTGTTGGGTGCTCAGTGTTCAGGGTGCTCAGTGCTCATTACTCAGGGTGCTGGGTGCTCAGTACTCAGTGCTCAGGATGCTGGGTGCTCAGTGCTCAGGGTGCTGGGTGCTCAGTGCTCAGGGTGCTCAGTGCTCAGTGCTCAGTACTCAGGGTGCTTGGTGCTCAGTACTCAGGGTGCTGGGTGCTCAGTGCTCGGGGTACCTGGTGCTCAGTGCTCGGGGTGCTCGGTGCTCAGTACTCAGGGTGCTGAGTGCTCAGTGCTCAGGGTGCTGGGTGCTCAGTGCTCAGGGGGCTCTGTGCTCAGTACTCAGGGTGCTGGGTGCTCAGCGCTCAGCGTGCTTGATGCTCAGTACTAAGGGTGCTGGGTGCTCAGTGCTCAGGGTGCTGGGTGCTCAGTGCTCGGGGTGCTGGGTGCTCCGTACTCAGGGTGCTGGGTGCTCAGTACTCGGGGTGCTGGTGCTCAGTGCTCAGCGTGCTGGGTGCTCAGTACTCAGGGTGCTCTGTGCTCAGTACTCAGGTTGCTGGGGTCTCAGTACTCAGGGTGCTGGGGTGCACAGTGCTAGGGGTGCTGGGTGCTCAGTGCTCGGGGTCTGGGTGCTCAGTACTCAGGGTGCTGGGTGCTCAGTACTCAGGGTGCTCTGTGCTCAGTGCTCAGGCTGCTGGGTGCTCAGTGCTCTGGGTGCTTGTTGCTCCGTGCTCAGGGTGCTGGGTCCTCAGTGCTCAGGGTGCTGGGTGCTCAGTGATCGGGGTGATGGGTGCTGAGTGCCAGGGTGCTGGGTGCTCTGTGCTCGGGGTGCTCGGTGCTCAGTGCTCAGGGTCCTGGGTGCTCAGTACTCAGGGTGCTGGGTGCTTAGTACTCAGGGTGCTCAGTGCTCAGTACACTGGGCGCTGGGTGCTCAGTGCTCGGGGTGCTGGGTGCTCAGTGCTCAGTACTCAGGGTGCTGGGTGCTCAGTGCTCAGGGTGCTGGGTGCTCAGTACTCAGCGTGCTGGGTGCTCAGTACTCAGGGTGCTGGGTGCTCAGTGCTCAGGGTGCTGGGTGCTCAGTGCTCAGGGTGCTGGGTGCTCAGTACTCAGTGCTCGGGGTCCTGGGTGCTCCGTGCTCGGGGTGCTGGGTGCTCAGTACTCAGGGTGCTGGGTGCTCATTCTCGGGGTGCTGGGTGCTCAGTGCTCGGGGTGCTGGGTGCTCAGTACTCAGGGTGCTGGGGGCTCAGTACTCAGGGTGCTGGGTGCTCAGTACTCAGGGTGCTCGGTTCTCAGTACTCAGGGTGCTGGGTGCTCATTCTCGGGGTGCTGGGTGCTCAGTGCTCGGGGTGCTGGCTGCTCAGTACTCAGGGTGCTGGGGGCTCAGTACTCAGGTTGCTGGGTGCTCAGTACTCAGGGTGATCTGTTCTCAGTACTCAGGGTGCTGGGTTCTCAGTGCTCGGGGTGCTGTGTGCTCAGTTCTCGGGGTGCGCAGTACTCAGGGTGCTGGGTGCTCATTACTCAGGGTGCTAGGTGCTCAGTGCTCGGGGTGCTCGATGCTCAGTACTCGGGATGCTGGGTGCTCAGTACTCGGGGTGCTGTGTGCTCAGTGCTCAGGGTGCTGTGTGTCCAGTGCTCGGGGTGCTGGGTGCTCAGTGCTGAGTGTGCTGGCTGCTCAGTACTCAGGGTGCTGGGTGCTCAGTACTCAGGGAGCTCGGTGCTCAGTACTAAGGGTGCTCAGTGCTCAGTACTCAGGGTGCTCAGTGCTCAGTGCTCGGGGTGCTGGGTGCTCAGTATTCAGGGTGCTGGGTGCTTAGTACTCAGGGTGCTGGTTGCTCAGTGCTCAGTACTCAGCGTGATTGGTGCTCAGTGCTCGGGGTGCTGGGTCCTCAGTGCTCAGGGTGCTGGGTGCTCAGTACTCAGGGTCCTGGGTGCTCAGTGCTCGGGGTGCTGGGTCCTCAGTGCTCAGGGTGCTCAGAGCTCAGTGCTCGGGGTGCTGGGTGCTCAGTGCTCGGGGTGCTGGGTGCTCAGTGCTCAGGGTGCTGGTTGCTCAGAACTCAGGGTGCTTGGTGCTCAGTACTCAGGGTGCTGGGTGCTCAGTACTCAGGGTGCTTGGTGCTCAGTACTCAGGGTGCTGGGTGCTCAGTGCTCAGGGTGCTCGGTGCTCAGTACTCATGGTGCTGGGTGCTCATTCTCGGGGTGCTGGGTGCTCAGTGCTCGGTGTGCTGGGTGCTCAGTGCTCGGAGTGCTGGGTGCTGAGTGCTCGGTGTGCTGGGTGCTCAGTGCTCGGGGTGCTGGGTGTTCAGTGCTCGGGGTGCTGGGTGCTCAGTACTCAGGGTGCTCGGTGCTCAGTACTCAGGGTGCTGGGTGCTCAGTGCTCAGGGTGCTGGGTGCTCAGTACTTAGGGTGTTGGGTGCTCGGTGCTCAGTACACTGGGTGCTCAGTACTCAGGGTGCTGGGTGCTCAGTACTCAGGGTGCTCGGTGCTCAATACTCAGGGTGCTGGGTTCTCAGTTCTCGGGGTGCTGGGTGCTCATTAATCAGGGTGCTGGGTGCTCAGTACTCAGGGTGCTCAGTGCTTGGGGTGCTGGGTGCTCAGTTCTCAGGGTGCTCAGTGCTTGGGCTGCAGGGTGCTTAGTACTCAGGGTGCTGGTTGCTCAGTGCTCAGGGTGCTGGGTGCTGAGTACTCAGGGTGCTGGGTGCTCAGTACTCAGGGTGCTGGCTGCTCAGTGCTCGCGGTGCAGGGTGCTCAGTGCTCGCGGTGCTGGGTGCTCAGTGCTCGGGGTGCTCGGTGCTCAGTGCTCGGGGTGCTGGGTGCTCAGTACTCGGGGTGCTCAGTGCTCAGTACTCATGGTGCTCGGTGCTCAGTACTCAGGGTGCTGGGTGCTCAGTGCTCGGGGTGCTGGGTGCTCAGTACTCAGGGTGCTCAGTACTCAGGGTGCTGGGTGCTCAGTGCTCGGGATGCTGGGTGCTCAGTGCTCAGGGTGATCGGTGCTCAGTACTCAGGGTGCTGGGTGCTCAGTACTCAGGGTGCTGGGTGCTCAGTACTCAGGGTGCTGGGTGCTCAGTCCTCAGGGTGCTCAGTGCTCAGGGTGCTGGGTGCTCAGTACTCAGGGTGCTGAGTGCTCAGTATTCAGGGTGCTGGGTGCTCAGTACTCAGGGTGCTGGGTGCTCAGTGCTCGGGGTGTTGGGTGCTCAGTGCTCAGGGTGCTCAGTGCTCATTACTCAGGGTGCTGGGTGCTCACTACTCAGTGCTCAGGATGCTGGGTGCTCAGTGCTCAGGGTGCTGGGTGCTCAGTGCTCAGGGTGCTCAGTGCTCAGTGCTCAGTACTCAGGGTGCTTGGTGCTCAGTACTCAGGGTGCTGGCTGCTCAGTGCTCGGGGTACCTGGTGCTCAGTGCTCGGGGTGCTGGTTGCTCAGTACTCAGGGTGGTGGGTGCTCCGTACTCAGGGTGCTTGGTGCTCAGTGCTCAGGGTGCTGGGTGCTCAGTGCTCAGCGTGCTTGATGCTCAGTACTAAGGGTGCTGGGTGCTCAGTGCTCAGTGTGCTGGGTGCTCAGTGCTCGGGGTGCTGGTTGCTCAGTACTCAGGGTGCTGGGTGCTCCGTACTCAGGGTGCTGGGTGCTCAGTACTCGGGGTGCTGGGTGCTCAGTGCTCAGCGTGCTGGGTGCTCAGTACTCAGGGTGCTCGGTGCTCAGTGCTTGGGGTGCTGGGTGCTCAGTACTCAGGGTGCTGGGTGCTCAGTGCTCAGGGTGCTGGGTGCACAGTGCTCAGGGTGCTGGGTGCTCAGTACTCAGTGCTCAGGATGCTGGGTGCTCAGTGCTCGGGCTGCTGGGTGCTCAGTGCTCAGGGTGCTGGGTGCTCAGTACTCAGGGTGCTGGGTTCTCAGTACTCAGGGTGCTGGGTGCCCAGTGCTAGGGGTGCTGGGTGCTCAGTGCTCGGGGTCTGGGTGCTCAGTACTCAGGGTGCTGGGTGCTCAGTACTCATGGTGCTCTGTGCTCAGTGCTCAGGGTGCTGGGTGCTCAGTGCTCTGGGTGCTGGGTGCTCCCTGCTCAGGGTGCTGGGTGCTCAGTGCTCAGGGTTCTGGGTGCTCAGTGATCGGGGAGATGGGTGCTGAGTGCTCAGGGTGCTGGGTGCTCAGTGCTCGGGTGCTCGGTGCTCAGTGCTCAGGGTCCTGGGTGCTCAGTACTCAGGGTGCTGGGTGCTTAGTACTCAGGGTGCTCAGTGCTCAGTACACAGGGTGCTGGGTGCTCAGTGCTCGGGTTGCTGGGTGCTCAGTGCTCAGTACTCAGGGTGATTGGGTGCTCAGTGCTCAGGGTGCTGGGTGCTCAGTACTCAGCGTGCTGGGTGCTCAGTACTCAGGGTGCTGGGTGCTCAGTGCTCAGGGTGCTGGGTGCTCAGTGCTCAGGGTGCTGGGTGCCCAGTGCTCGGGGAGCTCGGTGCTCAGAACTCAGGGTGCTGGGTGCTCAGTACTCAGGGTGCTGGGTGCTCATTCTCGGGGTGCTGGGTGCTCAGTGCTCGGGGTGCTGTGTGCTCAGTTCTCGGGCTGCTCAGTACTCAGGGTGCTGGGTGCTCAGTACTCAGGGTGCTGGGTGCTCAGTGCTCGGGGTGCTGGGTGCTCAGTGCTGAGGGTGCTGGCTACTCAGTGCTCAGTACTCAGGGTGGTGGGTGCTCAGTGCTCAGGGTGCTGGGTGCTCAGTGCTCAGGGTGCTGGGTGCTCAGTTCTCGGGGTGCTCGGTGCTCAGTACTCAGTGATCAGGGTGCTCAGTGCTCAGTGCTCAGGGTGCTGGGTGCTCAGTGCTCAGGGTGCTGGGTACTCAGTGCTCAGGGTGCTGGGTGCTCAGTACTCAGTGTGCTGGGTGCTCAGTGCTCGGGGTGCTGGGTGTTCAGTGCTCAGGGTGCTGGGTGCTCAGTTCTCAGGGTGCTGGGTGCTCAGTACTCGGGGTGCTGTGTGCTCAGTACTCAGGTTGCTAGGTGCTCAGTACTCAGGGTGGTGGGTGCTCAGTGCTCAGGGTGCTGGGTGCTCAGTGCTCGGGGTGCTGGGTGCTCAGTACTCAGGGTGCTGGGTGCTCAGTCCTCAGGGTGCTCAGTGCTCAGGGTGCTCGGTGCTCAGTACTTAGGGTGCTGAGTGCTCAGTACTCAGGGTGCTGGGTGCTCAGTACTCAGGGTGCTGGGTGCTCAGTGCTCAGGGTGTTGGGTGCTCAGTGTTCAGGGTGCTCAGTGCTCATTACTCAGGGTGCTTGGTGCTCAGTACTCAGTGCTCAGGATGCTGGGTGCTAAGTGCTCAAGGTGCTGGGTGCTCAGTGCTCAGGGTGCTCAGTGTTCAGTGCTCAGTACTCAGGGTGCTTGGTGCTCAGTACTCAGGGTGCTGGGTGCTCAGTGCTCGGGGTACCTGGTGCTCAGTGCTCGGGGTGCTTGGTGCTCAGTACTCAGGGTGCTGAGTGCTCAGTGCTCAGGGTGCTGGGTGCTCAGTGCTCAGGGTGCTGGGTGCTCAATACTCAGGGTGCTGGGTGCTCAGTGCTCAGCGTGCTTGATGCTCAGTACTAAGGGTGCTGGGTGCTCAGTGCTCAGGGTGCTGGGTGCTCAGTGCTCGGGGTGCTGGGTGCTCCGTACTCAGGGTGCTGGGTGCTCAGTACTCGGGGTGCTGGGTGCTCAGTGCTCAGCGTGCTGGGTGCTCAGTACTCAGGGTGCTCGGTGCTCAGTACTCAGGTTGCTGGGTTCTCAGTACTCAGGGTGCTGGGTGCACAGTGCTAGGGGTGCTGGGTGCTCAGTGCTCGGGGTCTGGATGCTCAGTACTCAGGGTGCTGGGTGCTCAGTACTCAGGGTGCTCTGTGCTCAGTGCTCAGGGTGCTGGGTGCTCAGTGCTCTGGGTGCTGGGTGCTCCGTGCTCAGGGTGCTGGGTGCTCAGTGCTCAGGGTGCTGGGTGCTCAGTGATCGGCGTGATGGGTGCTGAGTGCTCAGGGTGCTGGGTGCTCAGTGCTCGGGGTGCTCGGTGCTCAGTGCTCAGGGTCCTGGGTGCTCAGTACTCAGGGTGCTGGGTGCTTAGTACTCAGGGTGCTCAGTGCTCAGTACACAGGGTGCTGGGTGCTCAGTGCTCGGGGTGCTGGGTGCTCAGTGCTCAGTACTCAGGGTGCTGGGTGCTCAGTGCTCAGGGTGCTGGGTGCTCAGTACTCAGCGTGCTGGGTGCTCAGTACTCAGGGTGCTGGGTGCTCAGTGCTCAGGGTGCTGGGTGCTCAGTGCTCAGGGTGCTGGGTGCTCAGTGCTCGGGCAGCTCGGTGCTCAGAACTCAGGGTGCTGGGTGCTCAGTACTCAGGGTGCTGGGTGCTCAGTGCTCAGTACACTGGGTGCTCAGTACTCAGGGTGCTGGGTGCTCAGTACTCAGGGTGCTCGGTGCTCAATACTCAGGGTGCTGGGTGCTCAGTTCTCGGGGTGCTGGTTGCTCATTAATCAGGGTGCTGGGTGCTCAGTACTCAGAGTGCTCAGTGCTTGGTGTGCTGGGTGCTCAGTTCTCAGGGTGCTCAGTGCTTGGGGTGCAGGGTGCTCAGTACTCAGGGTGCTGGTTGCTCAGTGCTCAGGGTGCTGGGTGCTGAGTACTCAGGGTGCTGGGTGCTCAGTACTCAGGGTGCTGGGTGCTCAGTGCTCGCGGTGCTGGGTGCTCAGTGCTCGGGTTGCTGGGTGCTCAGTGCTCGGGGTGCTGGGTGCTCAGTGCTCGGGGTGCTCGGTGCTCATTGCTCGGTGTGCTGGGTGCTCAGTACTCGGGGTGCTCGGTGCTCATTGCTCGGTGTGCTGGGTGCTCAGTACTCATGGTGCTCGGTGCTCAGTACTCAGGGTGCTGGGTGCTCAGTGCTCGGGGTGCTGGGTGCTCAGTACTCAGGGTGCTCAGTACTCAGGGTGCTGGGTGCTCAGTGCTCGGGATGCTGGGTGCTCAGTGCTCAGGGTGATCGGTGCTCAGTACTCAGGGTGCTGGGTGCTCAGTACTCGTAGTGCTGGGTGCTCAGTACTCAGGGTGCTGGGTGCTCAGTCCTCAGGGTGCTCAGTGCTCAGGGTGCTGGGTGCTCAGTACTCAGGGTGCTGAGTGCTCAGTACTCAGGGTGCTGGGTGCTCATTACTCAGGGTGCTGGGTGCTCAGTGCTCGGGGTGTTGGGTGCTCAGTGTTCAGGGTGCTCAGTGCTCATTACTCAGGGTGCTGGGTGCTCAGTACTCAGTGCTCAGGATGCTGGGTGCTCAGTGCTCAGGGTGCTGGGTGCTCAGTGCTCAGGGTGCTCAGTGCTCAGTGCTCAGTACTCAGGGTGCTTGGTGCTCAGTACTCAGGGTGCTGGGTGCTCAGTGCTCGGGGTACCTGGTGCTCAGTGCTCGGGGTGCTCGGTGCTCAGTACTCAGGGTGCTGAGTGCTCAGTGCTCAGGGTGCTGGGTGCTCAGTGCTCAGGGTGCTGGGTGCTCAGTACTCAGGGTGCTGGGTGCTCAGTGCTCAGGGTGCTGGGTGCTCAGTGCTCGGGGTGCTGGGTGCTCCGTACTCAGGGTGCTGGGTGCTCAGTACTCGGGGTGCTGGGTGCTCAGTGCTCAGCGTGCTGGGTGCTCAGTACTCAGGGTGCTCTGTGCTCAGTACTCAGGTTGCTGGGTTCTCAGTACTCAGGGTGCTGGGTGCACAGTGCTAGGGGTGCTGGGTGCTCAGTGCTCGGGGTCTGGGTGCTCAGTACTCAGGGTGCTGGGTGCTCAGTACTCAGGGTGCTCTGTGCTCAGTGCTCAGGCTGCTGGGTGCTCAGTGCTCTGGGTGCTTGTTGCTCCGTGGTCAGGGTGCTGGGTCCTCAGTGCTCAGGGTGATGGGTGCTCAGTGATCGGGGTGATGGGTGCTGAGTGCTCAGGGTCCTGGGTGCTCAGTGCTCGGGGTGCTCGGTGCTCAGTGCTCAGGGTCCTGGGTGCTCAGTACTTAGGGTGCTGGGTGCTTAGTACTCAGGGTGCTCAGTGCTCAGTACACTGGGTGCTGGGTGCTCAGTGCTCGGGGTGCTGGGTGCTCAGTGCTCAGTACTCAGGGTGCTGGGTGCTCAGTGCTCAGGGTGCTGGGTGCTCAGTGCTCAGGGTGCTGGGTGCTCAGTGCTCGGGGTGCTGGGTGCTCCGTACTCAGGGTGCTGGGTGCTCAGTACTCGGGGTGCTGGGTGCTCAGTGCTCAGCGTGCTGGGTGCTCAGTACTCAGGGTGCTCTGTGCTCAGTACTCAGGTTGCTGGGTTCTCAGTACTCAGGGTGCTGGGTGCACAGTGCTAGGGGTGCTGGGTGCTCAGTGCTCGGGGTCTGGGTGCTCAGTACTCAGGGTGCTGGGTGCTCAGTACTCAGGGTGCTCTGTGCTCAGTGCTCAGGCTGCTGGGTGCTCAGTGCTCTGGGTGCTTGTTGCTCCGTGCTCAGGGTGCTGGGTCCTCAGTGCTCAGGGTGCTGGGTGCTCAGTGATCGGGGTGATGGGTGCTGAGTGCTCAGGGTCCTGGGTGCTCAGTGCTCGGGGTGCTCGGTGCTCAGTGCTCAGGGTCCTGGGTGCTCAGTACTTAGGGTGCTGGGTGCTTAGTACTCAGGGTGCTCAGTGCTCAGTACACTGGGTGCTGGGTGCTCAGTGCTCGGGGTGCTGGGTGCTCAGTGCTCAGTACTCAGGGTGCTGGGTGCTCAGTGCTCAGGGTGCTGGGTGCTCAGTACTCAGCGTGCTGGGTGCTCAGTACTCAGGGTGCTGGGTGCTCAGTGCTCAGGGTGCTGGGTGCTCAGTGCTCAGGGTGCTGGGTGCTCAGTGCTCGGGGAGCTCGGTGCTCAGAACTCATCGTGCTGGGTGCTCAGTACTCAGTGCTCGGGGTCCTGGGTGCTCCGTGCTCGGGGTGCTGGGTGCTCAGTACTCAGGGTGCTGGGTGTTCATTCTCGGGGTGCTGGGTGCTCAGTGCTCGGGGTGCTGGGTGCTCAGTACTCAGGGTGCTGGGGGCTCAGTACTCAGGGTGCTGGGTGCTCAGTACTCAGGGTGCTGGGTGCTCATTCTCGGGGTGCTGGGTGCTCAGTGCTCGGGGTGCTGGGTGCTCAGTACTCAGGGTGCTGGGGGCTCAGTACTCAGGTTGCTGGGTGCTCAGTACTCAGGGTGATCTGTTCTCAGTACTCAGGGTGCTGGGTTCTCAGTGCTCGGGGTGCTGTGTGCTCAGTTCTCGGGGTGCGCAGTACTCAGGGTGCTGGGTGCTCATTACTCAGGGTGCTAGGTGCTCAGTGCTCGGGGTGCTCGATGCTCAGTACTCGGGGTGCTGGGTGCTCAGTACTCGGGGTGCTGTGTGCTCAGTGCTCAGGGTGCTGGGTGTCCAGTGCTCGGGGTGCTGGGTGCTCAGTGCTGCGGGTGCTGGCTGCTCAGTACTCAGGGTGCTGGGTGCTCAGTACTCAGGGAGCTCGGTGCTCAGTACTAAGGGTGCTCAGTGCTCAGTACTCAGGGTGCTCAGTGCTCAGTGCTCGGGGTGCTGGGTGCTCAGTATTCAGGGTGCTGGGTGCTCAGTACTCAGGGTGCTGGTTGCTCAGTGCTCAGTACTCAGCGTGTGGGGTGCTCAGTGCTCGGGGTGCTGGGTCCTCAGTGCTCAGGGTGCTGGGTGCTCAGTACTCAGGGTGCTGGGTGCTCAGTGCTCGGGGTGCTGGGTCCTCAGTGCTCAGGGTGCTCAGAGCTCAGTGCTCGGGGTGCTGGGTGCTCAGTGCTCGGGGTGCTGGGTGCTCAGTGCTCAGGGTGCTGGTTGCTTAGTACTCAGTGTGCTCAGTGCTCAGGGTGCTGGGTGCTCAGAACTCAGGGTGCTTGGTGCTCAGTACTCAGGGTGCTGGGTGCTCAGTACTCAGGGTGCTTGGTGCTCAGTACTCAGGGTGCTGGGTGCTCAGTGCTCAGGGTGCTCGGTGCTCAGTAACCATGGTGCTGGGTGCTCATTCTCGGGGTGCTGGATGCTCAGTGCTCGGGGTGCTGGGGGCTCAGTACTCAGTGTGCTGGGTGCTCAGTGCTCAGGGTGCTGGGTGCTCAGTGCTCAGGGTGCTGGGTGCTCAGTGCTCTGGGTGCTGGGTGCTCCGTGCTCAGGGTGCTGGGTGCTCAGTGCTCAGGGTGCTAGGTGCTCAGTGCTCAGGGTGCTGGGTGCTCAGTGCTCTGGGTGCTGGGTGCTCCGTGCTCAGGGTGCTGGGTGCTCAGTGCTCAGGGTGCTTGGTGCTCAGTGATCGGCGTGATGGGTGCTGAGTGCTCAGGGTGCTGGGTGCTCAGTGCTCGGGGTGCTCGGTGCTCAGTGCTCAGGGTCCTGGGTGCTCAGTACTCAGGGTGCTGGGTGCTTAGTACTCAGGGTGCTCAGTGCTCAGTACACAGGGTGCTTTGTGCTCAGTGCTCGGGGTGCTGGGTGCTCAGTGCTCAGTACTCAGGGTGCTGGGTGCTCAGTGCTCAGGGTGCTGGGTGCTCAGTACTCAGCGTGCTGGGTGCTCAGTACTCAGGGTGCTGGGTGCTCAGTGCTCAGGGTGCTGGGTGCTCAGTGCTCAGGGTGCTGGGTGCTCAGTGCTCGGGCAGCTCGGTGCTCAGAACTCAGGGTGCTGGGTGCTCAGTACTCAGGGTGCTGGGTGCTCAGTGCTCAGTACACTGGGTGCTCAGTACTCAGGGTGCTGGGTGCTCAGTACTCAGGGTGCTCGGTGCTCAATACTCAGGGTGCTGGGTGCTCAGTTCTCGGGGTGCTGGTTGCTCATTAATCAGGGTGCTGGGTGCTCAGTACTCAGGGTGCTCAGTGCTTGGTGTGCTGGGTGCTCAGTTCTCAGGGTGCTCAGTGCTTGGGGTGCAGGGTGCTCAGTACTCAGGGTGCTGGTTGCTCAGTGCTCAGGGTGCTGGGTGCTGAGTACTCAGGGTGCTGGGTGCTCAGTACTCAGGGTGCTGGGTGCTCAGTGCTCGCGGTGCTGGGTGCTCAGTGCTCGGGTTGCTGGGTGCTCAGTGCTCGGGGTGCTGGGTGCTCAGTGCTCGGGGTGCTGGGTGCTCAGTACTCAGGGTGCTCGGTGCTCATTGCTCGGTGTGCTGGGTGCTCAGTACTCATGGTGCTCAGTGTTCAGTACTCAGGGTGCTGGGTGCTCAGTGCTCGGGGTGCTGGGTGCTCAGTACTCAGGGTGCTCAGTACTCAGGGTGCTGGGTGCTCAGTGCTCGGGATGCTGGGTGCTCAGTGCTCAGGGTGATCGGTGCTCAGTACTCAGGGTACTGGGTGCTCAGTACTCGGGGTGCTGGGTGCTCAGTACTCAGGGTGCTGGGTGCTCAGTCCTCAGGGTGCTCAGTGCTCAGGGTGCTGGGTGCTCAGTACTCAGGGTGCTGAGTGCTCAGTACTCAGGGTGCTGGGTGCTCAGTACTCAGGGTGCTGGGTGCTCAGTGCTCGGGGTGTTGGGTGCTCAGTGTTCAGGGTGCTCAGTGCTCATTACTCAGGGTGCTGGGTGCTCAGTACTCAGTGCTCAGGATGCTGGGTGCTCAGTGCTCAGGGTGCTGGGTGCTCAGTGCTCAGGGTGCTCAGTGCTCAGTGCTCAGTACTCAGGGTGCTTGGTGCTCAGTACTCAGGGTGCTGGGTGCTCAGTGCTCGGGGTACCTGGTGCTCAGTGCTCGGGGTGCTCGGTGCTCAGTACTCAGGGTGCTGAGTGCTCAGTGCTCAGGGTGCTGGGTGCTCAGTGCTCAGGGGGCTCTGTGCTCAGTACTCAGGGTGCTGGGTGCTCAGCGCTCAGCGTGCTTGATGCTCAGTACTAAGGGTGCTGGGTGCTCAGTGCTCAGGGTGCTGGGTGCTCAGTGCTCGGGGTGCTGGGTGCTCCGTACTCAGGGTGCTGGGTGCTCAGTACTCGGGGTGCTGGGTGCTCAGTGCTCAGCGTGCTGGGTGCTCAGTACTCAGGGTGCTCTGTGCTCAGTACTCAGGTTGCTGGGGTCTCAGTACTCAGGGTGCTGGGTGCACAGTGCTAGGGGTGCTGGGTGCTCAGTGCTCGGGGTCTGGGTGCTCAGTACTCAGGGTGCTGGGTGCTCAGTACTCAGGGTGCTCTGTGCTCAGTGCTCAGGCTGCTGGGTGCTCAGTGCTCTGGGTGCTTGTTGCTCCGTGCTCAGGGTGCTGGGTCCTCAGTGCTCAGGGTGCTGGGTGCTCAGTGATCGGGGTGATGGGTGCTGAGTGCTCAGGGTGCTGGGTGCTCTGTGCTCGGGGTGCTCGGTGCTCAGTGCTCAGGGTCCTGGGTGCTCAGTACTCAGGGTGCTGGGTGCTTAGTACTCAGGGTGCTCAGTGCTCAGTACACTGGGCGCTGGGTGCTCAGTGCTCGGGGTGCTGGGTGCTCAGTGCTCAGTACTCAGGGTGCTGGGTGCTCAGTGCTCAGGGTGCTGGGTGCTCAGTACTCAGCGTGCTGGGTGCTCAGTACTCAGGGTGCTGGGTGCTCAGTGCTCAGGGTGCTGGGTGCTCAGTGCTCAGGGTGCTGGGTGCTCAGTACTCAGTGCTCGGGGTCCTGGGTGCTCCGTGCTCGGGGTGCTGGGTGCTCAGTACTCAGGGTGCTGGGTGCTCATTCTCGGGGTGCTGGGTGCTCAGTGCTCGGGGTGCTGGGTGCTCAGTACTCAGGGTGCTGGGGGCTCAGTACTCAGGGTGCTGGGTGCTCAGTACTCAGGGTGCTCGGTTCTCAGTACTCAGGGTGCTGGGTGCTCATTCTCGGGGTGCTGGGTGCTCAGTGCTCGGGGTGCTGGGTGCTCAGTACTCAGGGTGCTGGGGGCTCAGTACTCAGGTTGCTGGGTGCTCAGTACTCAGGGTGATCTGTTCTCAGTACTCAGGGTGCTGGGTTCTCAGTGCTCGGGGTGCTGTGTGCTCAGTTCTCGGGGTGCGCAGTACTCAGGGTGCTGGGTGCTCATTACTCAGGGTGCTAGGTGCTCAGTGCTCGGGGTGCTCGATGCTCAGTACTCGGGATGCTGGGTGCTCAGTACTCGGGGTGCTGTGTGCTCAGTGCTCAGGGTGCTGTGTGTCCAGTGCTCGGGGTGCTGGGTGCTCAGTGCTGAGTGTGCTGGCTGCTCAGTACTCAGGGTGCTGGGTGCTCAGTACTCAGGGAGCTCGGTGCTCAGTACTAAGGGTGCTCAGTGCTCAGTACTCAGGGTGCTCAGTGCTCAGTGCTCGGGGTGCTGGGTGCTCAGTATTCAGGGTGCTGGGTGCTTAGTACTCAGGGTGCTGGTTGCTCAGTGCTCAGTACTCAGCGTGATTGGTGCTCAGTGCTCGGGGTGCTGGGTCCTCAGTGCTCAGGGTGCTGGGTGCTCAGTACTCAGGGTCCTGGGTGCTCAGTGCTCGGGGTGCTGGGTCCTCAGTGCTCAGGGTGCTCAGAGCTCAGTGCTCGGGGTGCTGGGTGCTCAGTGCTCGGGGTGCTGGGTGCTCAGTGCTCAGGGTGCTGGTTGCTCAGAACTCAGGGTGCTTGGTGCTCAGTACTCAGGGTGCTGGGTGCTCAGTACTCAGGGTGCTTGGTGCTCAGTACTCAGGGTGCTGGGTGCTCAGTGCTCAGGGTGCTCGGTGCTCAGTACTCATGGTGCTGGGTGCTCATTCTCGGGGTGCTGGGTGCTCAGTGCTCGGTGTGCTGGGTGCTCAGTGCTCGGAGTGCTGGGTGCTGAGTGCTCGGTGTGCTGGGTGCTCAGTGCTCGGGGTGCTGGGTGTTCAGTGCTCGGGGTGCTGGGTGCTCAGTACTCAGGGTGCTCGGTGCTCAGTACTCAGGGTGCTGGGTGCTCAGTGCTCAGGGTGCTGGGTGCTCAGTACTTAGGGTGTTGGGTGCTCGGTGCTCAGTACACTGGGTGCTCAGTACTCAGGGTGCTGGGTGCTCAGTACTCAGGGTGCTCGGTGCTCAATACTCAGGGTGCTGGGTTCTCAGTTCTCGGGGTGCTGGGTGCTCATTAATCAGGGTGCTGGGTGCTCAGTACTCAGGGTGCTCAGTGCTTGGGGTGCTGGGTGCTCAGTTCTCAGGGTGCTCAGTGCTTGGGCTGCAGGGTGCTTAGTACTCAGGGTGCTGGTTGCTCAGTGCTCAGGGTGCTGGGTGCTGAGTACTCAGGGTGCTGGGTGCTCAGTACTCAGGGTGCTGGCTGCTCAGTGCTCGCGGTGCAGGGTGCTCAGTGCTCGCGGTGCTGGGTGCTCAGTGCTCGGGGTGCTCGGTGCTCAGTGCTCGGGGTGCTGGGTGCTCAGTACTCGGGGTGCTCAGTGCTCAGTACTCATGGTGCTCGGTGCTCAGTACTCAGGGTGCTGGGTGCTCAGTGCTCGGGGTGCTGGGTGCTCAGTACTCAGGGTGCTCAGTACTCAGGGTGCTGGGTGCTCAGTGCTCGGGATGCTGGGTGCTCAGTGCTCAGGGTGATCGGTGCTCAGTACTCAGGGTGCTGGGTGCTCAGTACTCAGGGTGCTGGGTGCTCAGTACTCAGGGTGCTGGGTGCTCAGTCCTCAGGGTGCTCAGTGCTCAGGGTGCTGGGTGCTCAGTACTCAGGGTGCTGAGTGCTCAGTATTCAGGGTGCTGGGTGCTCAGTACTCAGGGTGCTGGGTGCTCAGTGCTCGGGGTGTTGGGTGCTCAGTGCTCAGGGTGCTCAGTGCTCATTACTCAGGGTGCTGGGTGCTCACTACTCAGTGCTCAGGATGCTGGGTGCTCAGTGCTCAGGGTGCTGGGTGCTCAGTGCTCAGGGTGCTCAGTGCTCAGTGCTCAGTACTCAGGGTGCTTGGTGCTCAGTACTCAGGGTGCTGGCTGCTCAGTGCTCGGGGTACCTGGTGCTCAGTGCTCGGGGTGCTGGTTGCTCAGTACTCAGGGTGGTGGGTGCTCCGTACTCAGGGTGCTTGGTGCTCAGTGCTCAGGGTGCTGGGTGCTCAGTGCTCAGCGTGCTTGATGCTCAGTACTAAGGGTGCTGGGTGCTCAGTGCTCAGTGTGCTGGGTGCTCAGTGCTCGGGGTGCTGGTTGCTCAGTACTCAGGGTGCTGGGTGCTCCGTACTCAGGGTGCTGGGTGCTCAGTACTCGGGGTGCTGGGTGCTCAGTGCTCAGCGTGCTGGGTGCTCAGTACTCAGGGTGCTCGGTGCTCAGTGCTTGGGGTGCTGGGTGCTCAGTACTCAGGGTGCTGGGTGCTCAGTGCTCAGGGTGCTGGGTGCACAGTGCTCAGGGTGCTGGGTGCTCAGTACTCAGTGCTCAGGATGCTGGGTGCTCAGTGCTCGGGCTGCTGGGTGCTCAGTGCTCAGGGTGCTGGGTGCTCAGTACTCAGGGTGCTGGGTTCTCAGTACTCAGGGTGCTGGGTGCCCAGTGCTAGGGGTGCTGGGTGCTCAGTGCTCGGGGTCTGGGTGCTCAGTACTCAGGGTGCTGGGTGCTCAGTACTCATGGTGCTCTGTGCTCAGTGCTCAGGGTGCTGGGTGCTCAGTGCTCTGGGTGCTGGGTGCTCCCTGCTCAGGGTGCTGGGTGCTCAGTGCTCAGGGTTCTGGGTGCTCAGTGATCGGGGAGATGGGTGCTGAGTGCTCAGGGTGCTGGGTGCTCAGTGCTCGGGTGCTCGGTGCTCAGTGCTCAGGGTCCTGGGTGCTCAGTACTCAGGGTGCTGGGTGCTTAGTACTCAGGGTGCTCAGTGCTCAGTACACAGGGTGCTGGGTGCTCAGTGCTCGGGTTGCTGGGTGCTCAGTGCTCAGTACTCAGGGTGATTGGGTGCTCAGTGCTCAGGGTGCTGGGTGCTCAGTACTCAGCGTGCTGGGTGCTCAGTACTCAGGGTGCTGGGTGCTCAGTGCTCAGGGTGCTGGGTGCTCAGTGCTCAGGGTGCTGGGTGCCCAGTGCTCGGGGAGCTCGGTGCTCAGAACTCAGGGTGCTGGGTGCTCAGTACTCAGGGTGCTGGGTGCTCATTCTCGGGGTGCTGGGTGCTCAGGGCTCGGGGTGCTGTGTGCTCAGTTCTCGGGCTGCTCAGTACTCAGGGTGCTGGGTGCTCAGTACTCAGGGTGCTGGGTGCTCAGTGCTCGGGGTGCTGGGTGCTCAGTGCTGAGGGTGCTGGCTACTCAGTGCTCAGTACTCAGGGTGGTGGGTGCTCAGTGCTCAGGGTGCTGGGTGCTCAGTGCTCAGGGTGCTGGGTGCTCAGTTCTCGGGGTGCTCGGTGCTCAGTACTCAGTGATCAGGGTGCTCAGTGCTCAGTGCTCAGGGTGCTGGGTGCTCAGTGCTCAGGGTGCTGGGTACTCAGTGCTCAGGGTGCTGGGTGCTCAGTACTCAGTGTGCTGGGTGCTCAGTGCTCGGGGTGCTGGGTGTTCAGTGCTCAGGGTGCTGGGTGCTCAGTTCTCAGGGTGCTGGGTGCTCAGTACTCGGGGTGCTGTGTGCTCAGTACTCAGGTTGCTAGGTGCTCAGTACTCAGGGTGGTGGGTGCTCAGTGCTCAGGGTGCTGGGTGCTCAGTGCTCGGGGTGCTGGGTGCTCAGTGCTCAGTACTCAGGGTGCTGGGTGCTCAGTGCTCGGGATGCTGGGTGCTCAGTGCTCAGTACTCTGGGTGCTGGGTGCTCAGTGCTCAGGGTGCTGGGTGCTCAGTGCTCAGGGTGCTGGGTACTCAGTGCTCAGGGTGCTGGGTGCTCAGTACTCAGGGTGCTCAGTGCTCAGTACTCGGGGTGCTGGGTGCTCAGTGCTCGGGGTGCTGGGTGCTCAGTGCTCAGTACTCAGGGTGCTGGGTGCTCAGTGCTCAGGGTGCTGGGTGCTCAGTGCTCAGGGTGCTGGGTGCGCAGTGCTCAGGGTGCTGGGTACTTAGTGCTCAGGGTGCTCGGTGCTCAGTGCTCAGGGTGCTCAGTGTTCGGGGTGCTCGGATCTCAGTACTCAGGGTGCTGGGTGCTCAGTGCTCGGGGTGCTGGGTGCTCAGTGCTCAGTACTCAGGGTGCTGGGTGCTCAGTTCTCAGTGTGCTGGGTGCTCAGTGCTCAGGGTGCTGGGTGCTCAGTGCTCAGGGTGCTGGGTGCTCAGTACTCAGGGTGCTGGGTGCTCAGTGCTCGGGGTGCTGGGTGCTCAGTGCTCAGGGTGCTGGGTGCTCAGTACTCAGGGTGCTGGGTACTCAGTACTCGGCGTGCTGGGGGCTCAGTGCTCGGGGTGCTGGGTGCTCAGTACTCAGGGTGCTGGGTGCTCAGTACTCCGGGTGCTGGGTGCTCAGTTCTCGGTGTGCTCGGTGCTCAGTACTCTGTGATCAGGGTGCTCAGTGCTCAGTGCTCAGGGTGCTGGGTGCTCAGTACTCAGGGTGCTGGGTGCTCAGTACCCAGGGTGCTGGGTGCTCAGTACTCGGGTGGTGGGTGCTCAGTGCTCAGGGTGCTGGGTGCTCAGTGCTCGGGTTGCTGGGTGCTCAGTGCTCAGTACTCAGGGTGCTGGGAGCTCAGTGCTCGGGGTGCTGGGTGGTCAGTGCTCAGTACTCAGGGTGCTGGGTGCTCAGTGCTCAGGGTGCTGGGTGCTCAGTGCTCAGGGTGCTGGGTGCTCAGTACCCAGGTTGCTGGGTGCTCAGTACTCGGGTGGTGGGTGCTCAGTGCTCAGGGTGCTGGGTGCTCAGTGCTCGGGTTGCTGGGTGCTCAGTGCTCAGTACTCAGGGTGCTGGGAGCTCAGTGCTCGGGGTGCTGGGTGGTCAGTGCTCAGTACTCAGGGTGCTGGGTGCTCAGTGCTCAGGGTGCTGGGTGCTCAGTGCTCAGGGTGCTGGGTGCTCAGTATTCAGGGTACTCAGTGCTCAGTACTCGGGGTGCTGGGTGCTCAGTGCTCAGGGTGCTCACTGCTCAGTACTCGGGGTGCTGGGTGCTCAGTGCTCAGTGCTCGGGGTGCTGGGTGCTCAGTGCTCGGGGCGCTGGGTGCTCAGTGCTCGGGGTGCTGGGTGCTCAGTACTCGGGGTGCTGGGTGCTCAGTGCTCAGGGTGCTCAGTGCTCAGTACTCAGTGCTCAGGGTGCTCAGTGCTCAGTGCTCAGGGTGCTGGGTGTTCAGTACTCAGGGTGCTGGGTGCTCAGTACTCAGGGTGCTGGGTGCTCAGTGCTCAGGGTGCTGGGTGCTCAGTGCTCGGGGCGCTGGGTGCTCAGTACTCAGGGTGCTGGGTGCTCAGTGCTCGGGATGCTGGGTGCTCAGTGCTCAGGGTGCTGGGTGCTCAGTACTCGGGGTGCTGGGTGCTCAGTACTCGGGGTGCTGTGTGCTCAGTACTCAGGGTGCTGGGTGCTCAGTACTCAGGGTGCTGGGTGCTCAGTACTCGGGTGCTGGGTGCTCAGTGCTCAGGGTGCTGGGTGCTCAGTGCTCAGTACTCAGGGTGCTGGGTGCTCAGTGCTCGGGGTGCTGGGTGCTCAGTGCTCAGTAATCAGGGTGCTGGGTGCTCAGTGCTCAGGGTGCTGTGTGCTCAGTGCTCAGGGTGCTGGGTGCTCAGTGCTTAGGGTGCTGGGTACTCAGCGCTCAGAGTGCTGGGTGCTCAGTACTCAGGGTGCTGGGTGCTCAGTACTCAGGGTGCTGGGTGCTCAGTGCTCGGGGTGCTGGGGGCTCAGTGCTCACGGTGCTGGGTGCTCAGTGCTCGGTGTGCTCGGTGCTCAGTACTCAGGGTGCTGGGTGCTCAGTGATCGAGGTGCTCAGTACTCAGTGTGCTGTGTGTTCAGTGCTCAGGGTGCTGGGTGCTCGTACTCAGGGTGCTCGGTGCTTAGTACTCAGGGTGCTGGGTGCTCAGTACTCCGGGTGCTGGGTGCTCAGTGCTCGGGGTGCTCGGTGCTCAGTGCTCAAGGTGCTGGGTGCTCAGTACTCAGGTTGCTCAGTGCTCAGGGTGCTCGGTGCTCGTGGCGCTGGGTGCTCAGTGCTCGGGGTGCTCGGAGCTCAGTACTCAGGGTGCTGGGTGCTCAGTGCTCGGGGTGCTGGGTGCTCAGTACTCTGGGTGCTGGGTACTCAGTGCTCGGGGTGCTCGGTGCTCAGTACGTTAGGTGCTCACTACTCAGGGTGCTGGGTGCTCAGTGCTCAGTGTGCTGGGTGCTCAGTGCTCAGGGTGCTGTGTGCTCAGTGCTCAGTGTGCTGGGTGCTCAGTACTCAGGGTGCTGGGTGCTCAGTGCTCGGGGTGCTGGGTGCTCAGTGCTCAGGGTGCTGGGTGCTCAGTTCTCGGGGTGCTGGGTGCTCAGTGCTCAGGGTGCTGGGTGCTCAGTTCTCGGGGTGCTCGGTGCTCAGTACTCAGTGATCAGGGTGCTCAGTGCTCAGTGCTCAGGGTGCTGGGTGCTCAGTGCTCAGGGTGCTGGGTACTCAGTGCTCAGGGTGCTGGGTGCTCAGTACTCAGTGTGCTGGGTGCTCAGTGCTCGGGGTGCTGGGTGTTCAGTGCTCAGGGTGCTGGGTGCTCAGTGCTCAGGGTGCTGGGTGCTCAGTGCTCAGGGTGCTGGGTGCTCAGTTCTCGGGGTGCTCGGTGCTCAGTACTCAGTGATCAGGGTGCTCAGTGCTCAGTGCTCAGGGTGCTGGGTGCTCAGTGCTCAGGGTGCTGGGTACTCAGTGCTCAGGGTGCTGGGTGCTCAGTACTCAGTGTGCTGGGTGCTCAGTGCTCGGGGTGCTGGGTGTTCAGTGCTCAGGGTACTGGGTGCTCAGTTCTCAGGGTGCTGGGTGCTCAGTACTCGGGGTGCTGTGTGCTCAGTACTCAGGTTGCTAGGTGCTCAGTACTCAGGGTGGTGGGTGCTCAGTGCTCAGGGTGCTGGGTGCTCAGTGCTCGGGGTGCTGGGTGCTCAGTGCTCAGTACTCAGGGTGCTGGGTGCTCAGTGCTCGGGATGCTGGGTGCTCAGTGCTCAGTACTCTGGGTGCTGGGTGCTCAGTGCTCAGGGTGCTGGGTGCTCAGTGCTCAGGGTGCTGGGTACTCAGTGCTCAGGGTGCTGGGTGCTCAGTACTCAGGGTGCTCAGTGCTCAGTACTCGGGGTGCTGGGTGCTCAGTGCTCGGGGTGCTGGGTGCTCAGTGCTCAGTACTCAGGGTGCTGGGTGCTCAGTGCTCAGGGTGCTGGGTGCTCAGTGCTCAGGGTGCTGGGTGCGCAGTGCTCAGGGTGCTGGGTACTTAGTGCTCAGGGTGCTCGGTGCTCAGTGCTCAGGGTGCTCAGTGTTCGGGGTGCTCGGATCTCAGTACTCAGGGTGCTGGGTGCTCAGTGCTCGGGGTGCTGGGTGCTCAGTGCTCAGTACTCAGGGTGCTGGGTGCTCAGTTCTCAGTGTGCTGGGTGCTCAGTGCTCAGGGTGCTGGGTGCTCAGTGCTCAGGGTGCTGGGTGCTCAGTACTCAGGGTGCTGGGTGCTCAGTGCTCGGGGTGCTGGGTGCTCAGTGCTCAGGGTGCTGGGTGCTCAGTACTCAGGGTGCTGGGTACTCAGTACTCGGCGTGCTGGGGGCTCAGTGCTCGGGGTGCTGGGTGCTCAGTACTCAGGGTGCTGGGTGCTCAGTACTCCGGGTGCTGGGTGCTCAGTTCTCGGTGTGCTCGGTGCTCAGTACTCTGTGATCAGGGTGCTCAGTGCTCAGTGCTCAGGGTGCTGGGTGCTCAGTACTCAGGGTGCTGGGTGCTCAGTACCCAGGGTGCTGGGTGCTCAGTACTCGGGTGGTGGGTGCTCAGTGCTCAGGGTGCTGGGTGCTCAGTGCTCGGGTTGCTGGGTGCTCAGTGCTCAGTACTCAGGGTGCTGGGAGCTCAGTGCTCGGGGTGCTGGGTGGTCAGTGCTCAGTACTCAGGGTGCTGGGTGCTCAGTGCTCAGGGTGCTGGGTGCTCAGTGCTCAGGGTGCTGGGTGCTCAGTACCCAGGTTGCTGGGTGCTCAGTACTCGGGTGGTGGGTGCTCAGTGCTCAGGGTGCTGGGTGCTCAGTGCTCGGGTTGCTGGGTGCTCAGTGCTCAGTACTCAGGGTGCTGGGAGCTCAGTGCTCGGGGTGCTGGGTGGTCAGTGCTCAGTACTCAGGGTGCTGGGTGCTCAGTGCTCAGGGTGCTGGGTGCTCAGTGCTCAGGGTGCTGGGTGCTCAGTATTCAGGGTACTCAGTGCTCAGTACTCGGGGTGCTGGGTGCTCAGTGCTCAGGGTGCTCACTGCTCAGTACTCGGGGTGCTGGGTGCTCAGTGCTCAGTGCTCGGGGTGCTGGGTGCTCAGTGCTCGGGGCGCTGGGTGCTCAGTGCTCGGGGTGCTGGGTGCTCAGTACTCGGGGTGCTGGGTGCTCAGTGCTCAGGGTGCTCAGTGCTCAGTACTCAGTGCTCAGGGTGCTCAGTGCTCAGTGCTCAGGGTGCTGGGTGTTCAGTACTCAGGGTGCTGGGTGCTCAGTACTCAGGGTGCTGGGTGCTCAGTGCTCAGGGTGCTGGGTGCTCAGTGCTCGGGGCGCTGGGTGCTCAGTACTCAGGGTGCTGGGTGCTCAGTGCTCGGGATGCTGGGTGCTCAGTGCTCAGGGTGCTGGGTGCTCAGTACTCGGGGTGCTGGGTGCTCAGTACTCGGGGTGCTGTGTGCTCAGTACTCAGGGTGCTGGGTGCTCAGTACTCAGGGTGCTGGGTGCTCAGTACTCGGGTGCTGGGTGCTCAGTGCTCAGGGTGCTGGGTGCTCAGTGCTCAGTACTCAGGGTGCTGGGTGCTCAGTGCTCGGGGTGCTGGGTGCTCAGTGCTCAGTAATCAGGGTGCTGGGTGCTCAGTGCTCAGGGTGCTGTGTGCTCAGTGCTCAGGGTGCTGGGTGCTCAGTGCTTAGGGTGCTGGGTACTCAGCGCTCAGAGTGCTGGGTGCTCAGTACTCAGGGTGCTGGGTGCTCAGTACTCAGGGTGCTGGGTGCTCAGTGCTCGGGGTGCTGGGGGCTCAGTGCTCACGGTGCTGGGTGCTCAGTGCTCGGTGTGCTCGGTGCTCAGTACTCAGGGTGCTGGGTGCTCAGTGATCGAGGTGCTCAGTACTCAGTGTGCTGTGTGTTCAGTGCTCAGGGTGCTGGGTGCTCGTACTCAGGGTGCTCGGTGCTTAGTACTCAGGGTGCTGGGTGCTCAGTACTCCGGGTGCTGGGTGCTCAGTGCTCGGGGTGCTCGGTGCTCAGTGCTCAAGGTGCTGGGTGCTCAGTACTCAGGTTGCTCAGTGCTCAGGGTGCTCGGTGCTCGTGGCGCTGGGTGCTCAGTGCTCGGGGTGCTCGGAGCTCAGTACTCAGGGTGCTGGGTGCTCAGTGCTCGGGGTGCTGGGTGCTCAGTACTCTGGGTGCTGGGTACTCAGTGCTCGGGGTGCTCGGTGCTCAGTACGTTAGGTGCTCACTACTCAGGGTGCTGGGTGCTCAGTGCTCAGTGTGCTGGGTGCTCAGTGCTCAGGGTGCTGTGTGCTCAGTGCTCAGTGTGCTGGGTGCTCAGTACTCAGGGTGCTGGGTGCTCAGTGCTCGGGGTGCTGGGTGCTCAGTGCTCAGGGTGCTGGGTGCTCAGTACTCAGGGTGCTGGGTGCTCAGTACTTGGGGTGCTGGGTGCTCAATGCTCGGGGTGCTGGGTGCTCAGTACTCAGGGTGCTGGGTGCTCAGTACTCAGGGTGCTGGGTGCTCAGTACTCAGGGTGCTGGGCGCTCAGTACTCGGGTGCTGGGTGCTCAGTGCTCAGGGTGCTGGGTGCTCAGTTCTCGGGGTGCTGGTTGCTCAGTGCTCAGTACTCAGGGTGCTGGGTGCTCAGTGCCCGGGGTGCTGGGTGCTCAGTGCTCAGTACTCAGGGTGCTGGGTGCTCAGTGCTCAGGGTGCTGGGTGCTCAGTGCTCAGGGTGCTGGGTGCTCAGTGCTCGGGGTGCTGGGTGCTCAGTGCTCAGTACTCAGGGTGCTGGGTGCTCAGTGCTCAGGGTGCTGGGTGCTCAGTGCTCAGTACTCAGGGTGCTGGGTGCTCAGTGCTCAGGGTGCTGGGTGCTCAGTGCTCGGGGTGCTGGGTGCTCAGTACTCAGGGTGCTGGGTGCTCAGTACTCCGGGTGCTGGGTGCTCAGTTCTCGGGGTGCTCGGTGCTCAGTGCTCAGGGTGCTGGGTGCTCAGTACTCAGGGTGCTGGGTACTCAGTGCTCAGGGTGCTCGGTGCTCAGTACTCTGGGTGCTGGGTGCTCATTCTCGGGGTGCTGGGTGCTCAGTGCTCAGGGTGGTGGGTGCTCACTACTCAGTGTGCTGGGTGCTCAGTGCTCAGGGTGCTGGGTGCTCTGTACTCAGGGTGCTGGGTGCTCAGTGCTCAGGGTGCTGGGTGCTCAGTACTCAGGGTGCTGGGAGCTCAGTGCTCAGGGTGATCGGTGCTCAGTACTCAGGGTGCTCAGTACTCAGGGTGCTGGGTGCTCAGTGCTCGGGGTGCTGGGTGCTCAGTGCTCAGGGTGATCGGTGCTCAGTACTCAGGGTGCTGGGTGCTCAGTGCTCAGGGTGCTGGGTGCTCAGTCCTCAGGGTGCTCAGTGCTCAGGGTGCTGGGTGCTCAGTGCTCGGGGTGCTCGGTGCTCAGTACTCAGGGTGCTGAGTGCTCAGTACTCAGGGTGCTGGGTGCTCAGTACTCAGGGTGCTGGGTGCTCAGTGCTCAGGGTGCTGGGGGATCAGTGCTCAGGGTGCTGGGTGCTCAGTGCTCAGGGTGCTGGGTGCTCAGTGCTCGGGGTGCTGGGTGCTCAGTACTCAGGGTGCTGGGTGCTCAGTGCTCGGGGTGCTCGGTGCTCAGTACGTTGGGTGCTCACAACTCAGGGTGCTGGGTGATCAGTGCTCAGGGTGCTGGGTGCTCAGTGCTCAGGGTGCTCAGAGCTCAGTGCTCAGGGTGCTGGGTGCTCAGTACTCAGGGTGCTGGTTGCTCAGTACTCAGGGTGCTCAGTGCTCAGTACTCAGGGTGCTCAGTGCTCAGTACTCAGGGTGCACAGTGCTCAGGGTGCTGGGTGCTCAATCCTCAGGGTGCTGGGTGCTCAGTACTCCGGGTGCTGGGTGCTGGGTGCTCAGTGCTCAGGGTGCTGGGTGCTCAGTGCTCAGGGTGCTGGGTGCTCAGTACTCAGGGTGCTGGGTGCTCAGTGCTCGGGGTGCTGTGTGCTCAATGCTCAGGGTGCTGGGTGCTCAGTACTCAGGGTGCTGTGTGCTCAGTACTCAGGTGCTGGGTGCTCAGTGCTGAGGGTGCTGGGTGCTCAGTGCTCGGGGTGCTGGGTGCTCAGTGCTCAGTACTCAGGGTGCTGGTTGCTCAGTGCTCGGGGTGCTGGGTGCTCAGTGCTCAGTATTCATGGTGCTGGGTGCTCAGTGCTCAGGGTGCTGGGTGCTCAGTGCTCAGGGTGCTGGGTGCTCAGTGCTCAGGGTGCTGTGTACTCAGTGCTCAGGGTGCTGGGTGCTCAGTACTCAGGGTGCTCAGTGCTCAGTACTCGGGGTGCTGGGTGCTCATTGCTCGGGGTGCTGGGTGCTCAGTGCTCAGTACTCAGGGTGCTGGGTGCTCAGTGCTCAGGGTGCTGGGTGCTCAGTGCTCAGGGTGCTGGGTGCTCAGTGCTCAGGGTGCTGGGTGCTCAGTGCTCAGGGTGCTGGGTACTCAGTGCTCAGGGTGCACGGTGCTCAGTGCTCAGGGTGCTCAGTACTCGGGGTGCTCGGAGCACAGTACTCAGGGTGCTGGGTGCTCAGTGCTCGGGGTGCTCGGTGCTCAGTACTCAGGGTGCTGGGTGCTCAGTGCTCGGGGTGCTGGGTGCTCAGTGCTCAGTATTAAGGGTGCTGTGTGCTCAGTGCTCAGGGTGCTGTGTGCTCAGTGCTCAGGGTGCTGGGTGCTCAGTGCTCAGGGTGCTGGGTACTCAGTGCTCAGGGTGCTGGGTGCTCAGTACTCAGGGTGCTGGGTGCTCAGTACTCAGGGTGCTGGGTGCTCAGTGCTCGGGGTGCTATGTGCTCAGTGCTCGCGGTGCTGGGTGCTCAGTGCTCGGGGTGCTCGGTGCTCAGTACTCAGGGTGCTGGGTGCTCAGTGCTCGAGGTGTTCAGTGCTCAGGGTGCTGGGTGCTCAGTACTCAGGGTGCTCGGTGCTTAGTACTCAGTGTGCTGGGTGCTCAGTACTCCTGGTGCTGGGTGCTCAGTGCTCAAGGTGCTGGGTGCTCAGTACTCAGGGTGCTCGTTGCTCAGGGTGCAGGGTGCTCAGTACTCAGGGTGCTGGGTGCTCAGTGCTCAGGGTGCTCGGTGCTCGGGGCGCTGGGTGCTCAGTGCTCGCGGTGCTCGGAGCTCAGTACTCAGGGTGCTGGGTGCTCAGTGCTCAGGGTGCTCGGTGCTCAGTAGTCAGGGTGCTGGGTGCTCAGTGCTCAGGGTGCTGGGTGCTCAGTGCTCATGGTGCTGGGTGCTCAGTACTCAGGGTGCTGGGTGCTCAGTGCTCGGGGTGCTGGGTGCTCAGTGCTCAGGGTGCTGGGTGCTCAGTGCTCAGGGTGCTGGGTGCTCAGTACTCAGGGTGCTGGGTGCTCAGTGCTCAGTGTGCTGGGTGCTCAGTGCTCAGGGTGCTGGGGGCTCAGTGCTCAGGGTGCTGGGTGCTCAGTGCTCGGGGTGCTGGGTGCTCAGTGCTCAGTACTCAGGGTGCTGGGAGCTCAGTGCTCAGGGTGCTGGGTGCTCAGTGCTGAGTACTCAGGGTGCTGGGTGCTCAGTGCTCAGGGTGCTGGGTGCTCAGTGCTCGGGGTGCTGGGTGGTCAGTACTCAGGGTGCTGGGTGCTCAGTACTCCGGGTGCTGGGTGCTCAGTTCTCGGGGTGCTCGGTGCTCAGTACTCAGTGATCAGGGTGCTCAGTGCTCAGTGCTCAGGGTGCTGGGTGTTCAGTACTCAGGGTGCTGGGTGCTCAGTACTCAGGGTGCTGGGTGCTCAGTGCTCAGGGTGCTGGGTGCTCAGTACTCGGGTTGCTCGGTGCTCAGTGCTCAGGGTGCTGGGTGCTCAGTACTCAGGGTGCTGGGTACTCAGTGCTCAGGGTGCTCGGTGCTCAGTACTCGGGGTGCTGGGTGCTCATTCTCGGGGTGCTGGGTGCTCAGTGCTCGGGGTGCTGGGTGCTCAGTACTCAGTGTGCTGGGTGCTCAGTGCTCAGGGTGCTGGGTGCTCTGTACTCAGGGTGCTGGGTGCTCAGTGCTCAGGGTGCTGGGTGCTCAGTACTCAGGGTGCTGGGAGCTCAGTGCTCAGGGTGATCGGTGCGCAGTACTCAGGGTGCTCAGTACTCAGGGTGCTGGGTGCTCAGTGCTTGGGGTGCTGGGTGCTCAGTGCTCAGTACTCAGGGTGCTGGGTGCTCAGTGCTCAGGGTGCTGGGTGCTCAGTTCTCGGGGTGCTGGTTGCTCAGTGCTCAGTACTCAGGGTGCTGGGTGCTCAGTGCCCGGGGTGCTGGGTGCTCAGTGCTCAGTACTCAGGGTGCTGGGTGCTCAGTGCTCAGGGTGCTGGGTGCTCAGTGCTCAGGGTGCTGGGTGCTCAGTGCTCGGGGTGCTGGGTGCTCAGTGCTCAGTACTCAGGGTGCTGGGTGCTCAGTGCTCAGGGTGCTGGGTGCTCAGTGCTCAGTACTCAGGGTGCTGGGTGCTCAGTGCTCAGGGTGCTGGGTGCTCAGTGCTCGGGGTGCTGGGTGCTCAGTACTCAGGGTGCTGGGTGCTCAGTACTCCGGGTGCTGGGTGCTCAGTTCTCGGGGTGCTCGGTGCTCAGTGCTCAGGGTGCTGGGTGCTCAGTACTCAGGGTGCTGGGTACTCAGTGCTCAGGGTGCTCGGTGCTCAGTACTCGGGGTGCTGGGTGCTCATTCTCGGGGTGCTGGGTGCTCAGTGCTCAGGGTGGTGGGTGCTCACTACTCAGTGTGCTGGGTGCTCAGTGCTCAGGGTGCTGGGTGCTCTGTACTCAGGGTGCTGGGTGCTCAGTGCTCAGGGTGCTGGGTGCTCAGTACTCAGGGTGCTGGGAGCTCAGTGCTCAGGGTGATCGGTGCTCAGTACTCAGGGTGCTCAGTACTCAGGGTGCTGGGTGCTCAGTGCTCGGGGTGCTGGGTGCTCAGTGCTCAGGGTGATCGGTGCTCAGTACTCAGGGTGCTGGGTGCTCAGTGCTCAGGGTGCTGGGTGCTCAGTCCTCAGGGTGCTCAGTGCTCAGGGTGCTGGGTGCTCAGTGCTCGGGGTGCTCGGTGCTCAGTACTCAGGGTGCTGAGTGCTCAGTACTCAGGGTGCTGGGTGCTCAGTACTCAGGGTGCTGGGTGCTCAGTGCTCAGGGTGCTGGGGGATCAGTGCTCAGGGTGCTGGGTGCTCAGTGCTCAGGGTGCTGGGTGCTCAGTGCTCGGGGTGCTGGGTGCTCAGTACTCAGGGTGCTGGGTGCTCAGTGCTCGGGGTGCTCGGTGCTCAGTACGTTGGGTGCTCACAACTCAGGGTGCTGGGTGATCAGTGCTCAGGGTGCTGGGTGCTCAGTGCTCAGGGTGCTCAGAGCTCAGTGCTCAGGGTGCTGGGTGCTCAGTACTCAGGGTGCTGGTTGCTCAGTACTCAGGGTGCTCAGTGCTCAGTACTCAGGGTGCTCAGTGCTCAGTACTCAGGGTGCACAGTGCTCAGGGTGCTGGGTGCTCAATCCTCAGGGTGCTGGGTGCTCAGTACTCCGGGTGCTGGGTGCTGGGTGCTCAGTGCTCAGGGTGCTGGGTGCTCAGTGCTCAGGGTGCTGGGTGCTCAGTACTCAGGGTGCTGGGTGCTCAGTGCTCGGGGTGCTGTGTGCTCAATGCTCAGGGTGCTGGGTGCTCAGTACTCAGGGTTCTGGGTGCTCAGTTCTCGGGGTGCTCGGTGCTCAGTACTCAGGGTGCTGGGTGCTCAGTACTCAGGGTGCTGTGTGCTCAGTACTCAGGTGCTGGGTGCTCAGTGCTCAGGGTGCTGGGTGCTCAGTGCTCGGGGTGCTGGGTGCTCAGTGCTCAGTACTCAGGGTGCTGGTTGCTCAGTGCTCGGGGTGCTGGGTGCTCAGTGCTCAGTATTCATGGTGCTGGGTGCTCAGTGCTCAGGGTGCTGGGTGCTCAGTGCTCAGGGTGCTGGGTGCTCAGTGCTCAGGGTGCTGTGTACTCAGTGCTCAGGGTGCTGGGTGCTCAGTACTCAGGGTGCTCAGTGCTCAGTACTCGGGGTGCTGGGTGCTCATTGCTCGGGGTGCTGGGTGCTCAGTGCTCAGTACTCAGGGTGCTGGGTGCTCAGTGCTCAGGGTGCTGGGTGCTCAGTGCTCAGGGTGCTGGGTGCTCAGTGCTCAGGGTGCTGGGTGCTCAGTGCTCAGGGTGCTGGGTACTCAGTGCTCAGGGTGCACGGTGCTCAGTGCTCAGGGTGCTCAGTACTCGGGGTGCTCGGAGCACAGTACTCAGGGTGCTGGGTGCTCAGTGCTCGGGGTGCTCGGTGCTCAGTACTCAGGGTGCTGGGTGCTCAGTGCTCGGGGTGCTGGGTGCTCAGTGCTCAGTATTAAGGGTGCTGTGTGCTCAGTGCTCAGGGTGCTGTGTTCTCAGTGCTCAGGGTGCTGGGTGCTCAGTGCTCAGGGTGCTGGGTACTCAGTGCTCAGGGTGCTGGGTGCTCAGTACTCAGGGTGCTGGGTGCTCAGTACTCAGGGTGCTGGGTGCTCAGTGCTCGGGGTGCTATGTGCTCAGTGCTCGCGGTGCTGGGTGCTCAGTGCTCGGGGTGCTCGGTGCTCAGTACTCAGGGTGCTGGGTGCTCAGTGCTCGAGGTGTTCAGTGCTCAGGGTGCTGGGTGCTCAGTACTCAGGGTGCTCGGTGCTTAGTACTCAGTGTGCTGGGTGCTCAGTACTCCTGGTGCTGGGTGCTCAGTGCTCAAGGTGCTGGGTGCTCAGTACTCAGGGTGCTCGTTGCTCAGGGTGCAGGGTGCTCAGTACTCAGGGTGCTGGGTGCTCAGTGCTCAGGGTGCTCGGTGCTCGGGGCGCTGGGTGCTCAGTGCTCGCGGTGCTCGGAGCTCAGTACTCAGGGTGCTGGGTGCTCAGTGCTCAGGGTGCTCGGTGCTCAGTACTCAGGGTGCTGGGTGCTCAGTGCTCAGGGTGCTGGGTGCTCAGTGCTCATGGTGCTGGGTGCTCAGTACTCAGGGTGCTGGGTGCTCAGTGCTCGGGGTGCTGGGTGCTCAGTGCTCAGGGTGCTGGGTGCTCAGTGCTCAGGGTGCTGGGTGCTCAGTACTCAGGGTGCTGGGTGCTCAGTGCTCGGTGTGCTGGGTGCTCAGTGCTCAGGGTGCTGGGGGCTCAGTGCTCAGGGTGCTGGGTGCTCAGTGCTCGGGGTGCTGGGTGCTCAGTGCTCAGTACTCAGGGTGCTGGGTGCTCAGTGCTCACGGTGCTGGGTGCTCAGTGCTGAGTACTCAGGGTGCTGGGTGCTCAGTGCTCAGGGTGCTGGGTGCTCAGTGCTCGGGGTGCTGGGTGGTCAGTACTCAGGGTGCTGGGTGCTCAGTACTCCGGGTGCTGGGTGCTCAGTTCTCGGGGTGCTCGGTGCTCAGTACTCAGTGATCAGGGTGCTCAGTGCTCAGTGCTCAGGGTGCTGGGTGTTCAGTACTCAGGGTGCTGGGTGCTCAGTACTCAGGGTGCTGGGTGCTCAGTGCTCAGGGTGCTGGGTGCTCAGTACTCGGGTTGCTCGGTGCTCAGTGCTCAGGGTGCTGGGTGCTCAGTACTCAGGGTGCTGGGTACTCAGTGCTCAGGGTGCTCGGTGCTCAGTACTCGGGGTGCAGGGTGCTCATTCTCGGGGTGCTGGGTGCTCAGTGCTCGGGGTGCTGGGTGCTCAGTACTCAGTGTGCTGGGTGCTCAGTGCTCAGGGTGCTGGGTGCTCTGTACTCAGGGTGCTGGGTGCTCAGTGCTCAGGGTGCTGGGTGCTCAGTACTCAGGGTGCTGGGAGCTCAGTGCTCAGGGTGATCGGTGCGCAGTACTCAGGGTGCTCAGTACTCAGGGTGCTGGGTGCTCAGTGCTTGGGGTGCTGGGTGCTCAGTGCTCAGGGTGATCGGTGCTCAGTACTCAGGGTGCTGGGTGCTCAGTGCTCAGGGTGCTGGGTGCTCAGTCCTCAGGGTGCTCAGTGCTCAGGGTGCTGGGTGCTCAGTGCTCGGGGTGCTCGCTGCTCAGTACTCAGGGTGCTGAGTGCTCAGTACTCAGGGTGCTGGGTGCTCAGTACTCAGAGTGCTGGGTGCTCAGTGCTCAGGGTGCTGGGTGATCAGTGCTCAGGGTGCTGGGTGCTCAGTGCTCAGGGTGCTGGGTGCTCAGTGCTCGGGGTGCTTGGTGCTCAGTACTCAGGGAGCTGGGTGCTCAGTGCTCGGGGTGCTCGGTGCTCAGTACGTTGGGTGCTCAGTGCTCAGTACTCAGGGTGCTCAGTGCTCAGGGTGCTGGGTGCTCAGTCCTCAGGGTGCTGGGTGCTCAGTACTCCGGGTGCTGGGTGCTGGGTGCTCAGTGCTCAGGGTGCTGGGTGCTCAGTGCTCAGGGTGCTGGGTGCTCAGTACTCAGGGTGCTGGGTGCTCAGTGCTCGGGGTGCTGGGTGCTCAGTGCTCAGGGTGCTGGGTGCTCAGTACTCAGGGTGCTGGGTGCTCACTTCTCGGGGTGCTCGGTGCTCAGTACTCAGGGTGCTGGGTGCTCAGTACTCAGGGTGCTGTGTGCTCAGTACTCAGGTGCTGGGTGCTCAGTGCTCAGGGTGCTGGGTGCTCAGTGCTCGGGGTGCTGGTTGCTCAGTGCTCAGTACTCAGGGTGCTGGGTGCTCAGTGCTCGGGGTGCTGGGTGCTCAGTGCTCAGTATTCATGGTGCTGGGTGCTCAGTGCTCAGGGTGCTGGGTGCTCAGTGCTCAGGGTGCTGGGTGCTCAGTGCTCAGGGTGCTGTGTACTCAGTGCTCAGTGTGCTGGGTGCTCAGTACTCAGGGTGCTCAGTGCTCAGTACTCGGGGTGCTGGGTGCTCAGTGCTCGGGGTGCTGGGTGCTCAGTGCTCAGTACTCAGGGTGCTGGGTGCTCAGTGCTCAGGGTGCTGGGTTCTCAGTGCTCAGGGTGCTGGGTGCTCAGTGCTAAGGGTGCTGGGTACTCAGTGCTCAGGGTGCACGGTGCTCAGTGCTCAGGGTGCTCAGTACTCGGGGTGCTCGGAGCTCAGTACTCAGGGTGCTGGGTGCTCAGTGCTCGGGGTGCTCGGTGCTCAGTACTCAGGGTGCTGGGTGCTCAGTGCTCGGGTGCTGGGTGCTCAGTGCTCAGTATTCAGGGTGCTGTGTGCTCAGTGCTCAGGGTGCTGTGTGCTCAGTGCTCAGGGTGCTGGGTGCTCAGTGCTCAGGGTGCTGGGTACTCAGTGCTCAGGGTGCTGGTTGCTCAGTACTCAGCGTGCTGGGTGCTCAGTACTCAGGGTGCTGGGTGCTCAGTACTCAGGGTGCTGGGCGCTCAGGACTCGGGTGCTGGGTGCTCAGTGCTCAGGGTGCTGGGTGCTCAGTTCTCGGGGTGCTGGTTGCTCAGTGCTCAGTACTCAGGGTGCTGGGTGCTCAGTGCCCGGGGTGCTGGGTGCTCAGTGCTCAGTACTCAGGGTGCTGGGTGCTCAGTGCTCAGGGTGCTGGGTGCTCAGTGCTCAGGGTGCTGGGTGCTCAGTGCTCGGGGTGCTGGGTGCTCAGTGCTCAGTACTCAGGGTGCTGGGTGCTAAGTGCTCAGGGTGCTGGGTGCTCAGTGCTCAGTACTCAGGGTGCTGGGTGCTCAGTGCTCAGGGTGCTGGGTGCTCAGTGCTCGGGGTGCTGGGTGCTCAGTACTCAGGGTGCTGGGTGCTCAGTACTCCGGGTGCTGGGTGCTCAGTTCTCGGGGTGCTCGGTGCTCAGTACTCGGGGTGCTGGGTGCTCATTCTCGGGGTGCTGGGTGCTCAGTGCTCAGGGTGGTGGGTGCTCACTACTCAGTGTGCTGGGTGCTCAGTGCTCTGTGTGCTGGGTGCTCTGTACTCAGGGTGCTGGGTGCTCAGTGCTCAGGGTGCTGGGTGCTCAGTACTCAGGGTGCTGGGAGCTCAGTGCTCAGGGTGATCGGTGCTCAGTACTCAGGGTGCTCAGTACTCAGGGTGCTGGGTGCTCAGTGCTCGGGGTGCTGGGTGCTCAGTGCTCAGGGTGATCGGTGCTCAGTACTCAGGGTGCTGGGTGCTCAGTGCTCAGGGTGCTGGGTGCTCAGTCCTCAGGGTGCTCAGTGCTCAGGGTGCTGGGTGCTCAGTGCTCGGGGTGCTCGGTGCTCAGTACTCAGGGTGCTGAGTGCTCAGTACTCAGGGTGCTGGGTGCTCAGTACTCAGGGTGCTGGGTGCTCAGTGCTCAGGGTGCTGGGGGATCAGTGCTCAGGGTGCTGGGTGCTCAGTGCTCAGGGTGCTGGGTGCTCAGTGCTCGGGGTGCTGGGTGCTCAGTACTCAGGGTGCTGGGTGCTCAGTGCTCGGGGTGCTCGGTGCTCAGTACGTTGGGTGCTCACAACTCAGGGTGCTGGGTGATCAGTGCTCAGGGTGCTGGGTGCTCAGTGCTCAGGGTGCTCAGAGCTCAGTGCTCAGGGTGCTGGGTGCTCAGTACTCAGGGTGCTGGTTGCTCAGTACTCAGGGTGCTCAGTGCTCAGTACTCAGGGTGCTCAGTGTTCAGTACTCAGGGTGCACAGTGCTCAGGGTGCTGGGTGCTCAATCCTCAGGGTGCTGGGTGCTCAGTACTCCGGGTGCTGGGTGCTGGGTGCTCAGTGCTCAGGGTGCTGGGTGCTCAGTGCTCAGGGTGCTGGGTGCTCAGTACTCAGGGTGCTGGGTGCTCAGTGCTCGGGGTGCTGTGTGCTCAATGCTCAGGGTGCTGGGTGCTCAGTACTCAGGGTGCTGGGTGCTCAGTTCTCGGGGTGCTCGGTGCTCAGTACTCAGGGTGCTGGGTGCTCAGTACTCAGGGTGCTGTGTGCTCAGTACTCAGGTGCTGGGTGCTCAGTGCTCAGGGTGCTGGGTGCTCAGTGCTCGGGGTGCTGGGTGCTCAGTGCTCAGTACTCAGGGTGCTGGTTGCTCAGTGCTCGGGGTGCTGGGTGCTCAGTGCTCAGTATTCATGGTGCTGGGTGCTCAGTGCTCAGGGTGCTGGGTGCTCAGTGCTCAGGGTGCTGGGTGCTCAGTGCTCAGGGTGCTGTGTACTCAGTGCTCAGGGTGCTGGGTGCTCAGTACTCAGGGTGCTCAGTGCTCAGTACTCGGGGTGCTGGGTGCTCATTGCTCGGGGTGCTGGGTGCTCAGTGCTCAGTACTCAGGGTGCTGGGTGCTCAGTGCTCAGGGTGCTGGGTGCTCAGTGCTCAGGGTGCTGGGTGCTCAGTGCTCAGGGTGCTGGGTGCTCAGTGCTCAGGGTGCTGGGAACTCAGTGCTCAGGGTGCACGGTGCTCAGTGCTCAGGGTGCTCAGTACTCGGGGTGCTCGGAGCACAGTACTCAGGGTGCTGGGTGCTCAGTGCTCGGGGTGCTCGGTGCTCAGTACTCAGGGTGCTGGGTGCTCAGTGCTCGGGGTGCTGGGTGCTCAGTGCTCAGTATTAAGGGTGCTGTGTGCTCAGTGCTCAGGGTGCTGTGTGCTCAGTGCTCAGGGTGCTGGGTGCTCAGTGCTCAGGGTGCTGGGTACTCAGTGCTCAGGGTGCTGGGTGCTCAGTACTCAGGGTGCTGGGTGCTCAGTACTCAGGGTGCTGGGTGCTCAGTGCTCGGGGTGCTATGTGCTCAGTGCTCGCGGTGCTGGGTGCTCATTGCTCGGGGTGCTCGGTGCTCAGTACTCAGGGTGCTGGGTGCTCAGTGCTCGAGGTGTTCAGTGCTCAGGGTGCTGGGTGCTCAGTACTCAGGGTGCTCGGTGCTTAGTACTCAGTGTGCTGGGTGCTCAGTACTCCTGGTGCTGGGTGCTCAGTGCTCAAGGTGCTGGGTGCTCAGTACTCAGGGTGCTCGTTGCTCAGGGTGCAGGGTGCTCAGTACTCAGGGTGCTGGGTGCTCAGTGCTCAGGTGCTCGGTGCTCGGGGCGCTGGGTGCTCAGTGCTCGCGGTGCTCGGAGCTCAGTACTCAGGGTGCTGGGTGCTCAGTGCTCAGGGTGCTCGGTGCTCAGTACTCAGGGTGCTGGGTGCTCAGTGCTCGGGGTGCTCGGTGCTCAGTACGTTGGGTGCTCACTACTCAGGGTGCTGGGTGCTCAGTGCTCAGGGTGCTGGGTACTCAGTGCTCAGGGTGCTGGGTGCTCAGTGCTCATGGTGCTGGGTGCTCAGTACTCAGGGTGCTGGGTGCTCAGTGCTCGGGGTGCTGGGTGCTCAGTGCTCAGGGTGCTGGGTGCTCAGTGCTCAGGGTGCTGGGTGCTCAGTACTCAGGGTGCTGGGTGCTCAGTGCTCGGTGTGCTGGGTGCTCAGTGCTCAGGGTGCTGGGGGCTCAGTGCTCAGGGTGCTGGGTGCTCAGTGCTCGGGGTGCTGGGTGCTCAGTGCTCAGTACTCAGGGTGCTGGGTGCTCAGTGCTCAGGGTGCTGGGTGCTCAGTGCTCAGTACTCAGGGTGCTGGGTGCTCAGTGCTCAGGGTGCTGGGTGCTCAGTGCTCGGGGTGCTGGGTGGTCAGTACTCAGGGTGCTGGGTGCTCAGTACTCCGGGTGCTGGGTGCTCAGTTCTCGGGGTGCTCGGTGCTCAGTACTCAGTGATCAGGGTGCTCAGTGCTCAGTGCTCAGGGTGCTGGGTGTTCAGTACTCAGGGTGCTGGGTGCTCAGTACTCAGGGTGCTGGGTGCTCAGTGCTCAGGGTGCTGGGTGCTCAGTACTCGGGTTGCTCGGTGCTCAGTGCTCAGGGTGCTCTGTGCTCAGTACTCAGGGTGCTGGGTACTCAGTGCTCAGGGTGCTCGGTGCTCAGTACTCGGGGTGCTGGGTGCTCATTCTCGGGGTGCTGGGTGCTCAGTGCTCGGGGTGCTGGGTGCTCAGTACTCAGTGTGCTGGGTGCTCAGTGCTCAGGGTGCTGGGTGCTCTGTACTCAGGGTGCTGGGTGCTCAGTGCTCAGGGTGCTGGGTGCTCAGTACTCAGGGTGCTGGGAGCTCAGTGCTCAGGGTGATCGGTGCGCAGTACTCAGGGTGCTCAGTGCTCAGGGTGCTGGGTGCTCAGTGCTCGGGGTGCTGGGTGCTCAGTGCTCAGTATTCAGGGTGCTGTGTGCTCAGTGCTCAGGGTGCTGTGTGCTCAGTGCTCAGGGTGCTGGGTGCTCAGTGCTCAGGGTGCTGGGTACTCAGTGCTCAGGGTGCTGGGTGCTCAGTACTCAGGGTGCTGGGTGCTCAGTACTCAGGGTGCTGGGTGCTCAGTGCTCGGGGAGCTATGTGCTCAGTGCTCGCGGTGCAGGGGGCTCAGTGCTCGGGGTGCTCGGTGCTCAGTACTCAGGGTGCTGGGTGCTCAGTGCTCGAGGTGTTCAGTGCTCAGGGTGCTGGGTGCTCAGTACTCAGGGTGCTCGGTGCTTAGTACTCAGGGTGCTGGGTGCTCAGTACTCCGGGTGCTGGGTGCTCAGTGCTCAAGGTGCTGGGTGCTCAATACTCAGGGTGCTCATTGCTCAGGGTGCAGGGTGCTCAGTACTCAGGGTGCTGGGTGCTCAGTGCTCAGGGTGCTCGGTGCTCGGGGCGCTGGGTGCTCAGTGCTCGCGGTGCTCGGAGCTCAGTACTCAGGGTGCTGGGTGCTCAGTGCTCGGGGTGCTGGGTGCTCAGTGCTCAGTACTCAGGGTGCTGGGTGCTCAGTGCTCGGGGTGCTGGGTGCTCAGTGATCAGTACTCAGGGTGCTGGGTGCTCAGTGCTCAGGGTGCTGGGTGCTCAGTGCTCAGGGTGCTGGGTGCTCAGTGCTCAGGGTGCTGGGTACTCAGTGCTCAGGGTGCTGGGTGCTCAGTACTCAGGGTGCTCAGTGCTCAGTACTCGGGGTGCTGGGTGCTCAGTGCTCAGGGTGCTCACTGCTCAGTACTCGGGGTGCTGGGTGCTCAGTGCTCAGTGCTCGGGGTGCTGGGTGCTCAGTGCTCGGGGCACTGGGTGCACAGTGCTCGGGGTGCTGGGTGCTCAGTACTCGGGGTGCTGGGTGCTCAGTGCTCAGGGTGCTCAGTGCTCAGTACTCAGTGCTCAGGGTGCTCAGTGCTCAGTGCTCAGGGTGCTGGGTGTTCAGTACTCAGGGTGCTGGGTGCTCAGTACTCAGGGTGTTGGGTGCTCAGTGCTCAGGGTGCTGGGTGCTCAGTGCTCAGGGTGCTGGGTGCTCAGTACTCAGGGTGCTGGGTGCTCAGTGCTCGGTGTGCTGGGTGCTCAGTGCTCAGTACTCAGGGTGCTGGGTGCTCAGTGCTCGGGGTGCTGGGTGCTCAGTGCTCAGTACTCAGGGTGCTGGGTGCTCAGTGCTCAGGGTGCTGTGTGCTCAGTGCTCAGGGTGCTGGGTGCTCAGTGCTCAGGGTGCTGGGTACTCAGTGCTCAGGGTGCTGGGTGCACAGTGTTAAGGGTGCTGGGTGCTCAGTACTCAGGGTGCTGGGTGCTCAGTGCTCGGCGTGCTGGGTGCTCAGTGCTCAGGGTGCTGGGTGCTCAGTACTCAGGGTGCTGGGTGCTCAGTGCTCAGGGTGCTGGGTGCTCAGTACTCGGGGTGCTCGGTTCTCAGTGCTCGGGGTGCTGGGTGCTCAGTACTCAGGGTGCTGGGTACTCAGTGCTCAGGGTGCTCGGTGCTCAGTACTCGGGGTGCTGGGTGCTCATTCTCGGGGTGCTGGGTGCTCAGTGCTCGGGGTGCTGGGTGCTCAGTACTCAGGGTGCTGGGTGCTCAGTGCTCAGGGTGCTGCGTGCTCAGTACTCAGGGTGCTGGGTGCTCAGTACTCAGGGTGCTGGGAGCTCAGTGCTCAGGGTGATCGGTGCTCAGTACTCAGGGTGCTCAGTACTCAGGGTGCTGGGTGCTCAGTGCTCGGGGTGCTGGGTTCTCAGTGCTCAGGGTGATCGGTGCTCAGTACTCAGGGTGCTGGGTGCTCAGTGCTCATTGTGCTGTGTGCTCAGTGCTCAGGGTGCTGGGTGCTCAGTGCTCAGGGTGCTGGGTACACAGTGCTCAGGGTGCTGGGTGCACAGTACTCAGGGTGCTGGGTGCTCAGTACTGAGGGTGCTGGGTGCTCAGTGCTCGGCGTGCTGGGTGCTCAGTGCTCACGGTGCTGGGTGCTCAGTGCTCAGTGTGCTGGGTGCTCAGTACTCAGGGTGCTGTGTGTTCAGTGCTCAGGGTGCTAGGTGCTCAGTACTCAGGGTGCTTGGTGCTTAGTACTCAGGGTGCTGGGTGCTCAGTACTCCGGGTGCTGGGTGCTCAGTGCTCAGGGTGCTCATTGCTCAGGGTGCTGGTTGCTCAGTAGTCAGGGTGCTGGGTGCTCAGTGCTCAGGGTGCTCGGTGCTCGGGGCACTGGGTGCTCAGTGCTCGGGGTGCTCGGAGCTCAGTACTTAGGGTGCTGGGTGCTCAGTGCTCGGGGTGCTCGGTGCTCTGTACTCAGGGTGCTGGGTACTCAGTGCTCGGGGTGCTCGGTGCTCAGTACGTTGGGTGCTCACTACTCAGGGTGCTGGGTGCTCAGTGCTCAGGGTGCTGGGTGCTCAGTGCTCAGGGTGCTGGGTGCTCAGTGCTCGGGGTGCTGGGTGCTCAGTGCTCAGGGTGCTCGGAGCTCAGTACTCAGGGTGCTGTGTGGTCAGTGCTCAGGGTGCTCGGTGCTCAGTACTCAGGGTGCTGGGTGCTCAGTGCTCGGGGTGCTCGCTGCTCAGTACGTTGGGTGCTCACTACTCAGGGTGCTGGGTGCTCAGTGCTCAGGGTGCTGGGTGCTCAGTGCTCAGGGTGCTGGGTGCTCAGTGCTCAGGGTGCTGGGTGCTCAGTACTCAGGGAGCTGGGTGCTCAGTGCTCGGGGTGCTGGGTGCTCAGTGCTCAGGGTGCTGGGTGCTCAGTGCTCAGGGTGCTGGGTTCTCAGTGCTCGGGGTGCTGGGTGCTCAGTGCTCATTACTCAGGGTGCTGGGTGCTCAGTGCTCGGGGTGCTGGGTGCTCAGTGATCAGTACTCAGGGTGCTGGGTGCTCAGTGCTCAGGGTGCTGGGTGCTCAGTGCTCAGGGTGCTGGGTGCTCAGTGCTCAGGGTGCTGGGTACTCAGTGCTCCGGGTGCTGGGTGCTCAGTGCTCGGGGTGCTCGGTGCTCAGTACGTTGGGTGCTCACTACTCAGGGTGCTGGGTGCTCAGTGCTCAGGGTGCTGGGTGCTCAGTGCTCAGGGTGCTGGGTGCTCAGTGCTCGGGGTGCTGGGTGCTCAGTGCTCAGGGTGATCGGTGCTCAGTACTCAGGGTGCTGGGTGCTCTGTGCCCAGGGTGCTGGGGGCTCAGTCCTCAGGGTGCTCAGTGCTCTGGGTGCTGGGTGCTCAGTGCTCGGGGTGCTCGGTGCTCAGTACTCAGGGTGCTGAGTGCTCAGTACTCAGGGTGCTGGGTGCTCAGTACTCAGGGTGCTGGGTGCTCAGTGCTCAGGGTGCTGGGTGATCAGTGCTCAGGGTGCTGGGTGCTCAGTGCTCAGGGTGCTGGGTGCTCAGTGCTCGGGGTGCTGGGTGCTCAGTACTCAGGGTGCTGGGTGCTCAGTGCTCGGGGTGCTCGGTGCTCAGTACTTTGGGTGCTCACAACTCAGGGTGCTGGCTGCTCAGTGCTCAGGGTGCTGGGTGCTCAGTGCTCAGGGTGCTCGGTGCTCAGTGCTCAGGGTGCTGGGTGCTCAGTACTCAGGGTGCTGGTTGCTCAGTACTCAGGGTGCTCAGTGCTCAGTACTCAGGGTGCTCAGTGCTCAGTACTCAGGGTGCTCAGTGCTCAGGGTGCTGGGTGCTCAGTCCTCAGGGTGCTGGGTGCTCAGTGCTCAGGGTGCTCGGTGCTCAAGGCTCAGGGTGCTGGGTGCTCAGTACTCAGGGTGCTGGGTGCTCAGTGCTCGGTGTGCTGGGTGCTCAGTACTCAGGGTGCTGGGTGCTCAGTACTCAGGGTGCTGGGTGCTCAGTACTCAGGTTGCTGGGTGCTCAATACTCAGGGTGCTCAGTGCTTGGGGTGCTGGGTGCTCAGTACTCGGGGTGCTGGGTGCTCAGTGCTCAGGGTGCTCACTGCTCAGTACTCGGGGTGCTGGGTGCTCAGTGCTCAGTGCTCGGGGTGCTGGGTGCTCAGTGCTCGGGGCGCTGGGTGCACAGTGCTCGGGGTGCTGGGTGCTCAGTACTCGGGGTGCTGGGTGCTCAGTGCTCAGGGTGCTCAGTGCTCAGTACTCAGTGCTCAGGGTGCTCAGTGCTCAGTGCTCAGGGTGCTGGGTGTTCAGTACTCAGGGTGCTGGGTGCTCAGTACTCAGGGTGTTGGGTGCTCAGTGCTCAGGGTGCTGGGTGCTCAGTGCTCAGGGTGCTGGGTGCTCAGTACTCAGGGTGCTGGGTGCTCAGTGCTCGGTGTGCTGGGTGCTCAGTGCTCAGTACTCAGGGTGCTGGGTGCTCAGTGCTCGGGGTGCTGGGTGCTCAGTGCTCAGTACTCAGGGTGCTGGGTGCTCAGTGCTCAGGGTGCTGTGTGCTCAGTGCTCAGGGTGCTGGGTGCTCAGTGCTCAGGGTGCTGGGTACTCAGTGCTCAGGGTGCTGGGTGCACAGTGTTAAGGGTGCTGGGTGCTCAGTACTCAGGGTGCTGGGTGCTCAGTGCTCGGCGTGCTGGGTGCTCAGTGCTCAGGGTGCTGGGTGCTCAGTACTCAGGGTGCTGGGTGCTCAGTGCTCAGGGTGCTGGGTGCTCAGTACTCGGGGTGCTCGCTTCTCAGTGCTCGGGGTGCTGGGTGCTCAGTACTCAGGGTGCTGGGTACTCAGTGCTCAGGGTGCTCGGTGCTCAGTACTCGGGGTGCTGGGTGCTCATTCTCGGGGTGCTGGGTGCTCAGTACTCCGGGTGCTGGGTGCTCAGTGCTCAAGGTGCTGGGTGCTCAATACTCAGGGTGCTCATTGCTCAGGGTGCAGGGTGCTCAGTACTCAGGGTGCTGGGTGCTCAGTGCTCAGGGTGCTCGGTGCTCGGGGCGCTGGGTGCTCAGTGCTCGCGGTGCTCGGAGCTCAGTACTCAGGGTGCTGGGTGCTCAGTGCTCGGGGTGCTGGGTGCTCAGTGCTCAGTACTCAGGGTGCTGGGTGCTCAGTGCTCGGGGTGCTGGGTGCTCAGTGATCAGTACTCAGGGTGCTGGGTGCTCAGTGCTCAGGGTGCTGGGTGCTCAGTGCTCAGGGTGCTGGGTGCTCAGTGCTCAGGGTGCTGGGTACTCAGTGCTCAGGGTGCTGGGTGCTCAGTACTCAGGGTGCTCAGTGCTCAGTACTCGGGGTGCTGGGTGCTCAGTGCTCAGGGTGCTCACTGCTCAGTACTCGGGGTGCTGGGTGCTCAGTGCTCAGTGCTCGGGGTGCTGGGTGCTCAGTGCTCGGGGCACTGGGTGCACAGTGCTCGGGGTGCTGGGTGCTCAGTACTCGGGGTGCTGGGTGCTCAGTGCTCAGGGTGCTCAGTGCTCAGTACTCAGTGCTCAGGGTGCTCAGTGCTCAGTGCTCAGGGTGCTGGGTGTTCAGTACTCAGGGTGCTGGGTGCTCAGTACTCAGGGTGTTGGGTGCTCAGTGCTCAGGGTGCTGGGTGCTCAGTGCTCAGGGTGCTGGGTGCTCAGTACTCAGGGTGCTGGGTGCTCAGTGCTCGGTGTGCTGGGTGCTCAGTGCTCAGTACTCAGGGTGCTGGGTGCTCAGTGCTCGGGGTGCTGGGTGCTCAGTGCTCAGTACTCAGGGTGCTGGGTGCTCAGTGCTCAGGGTGCTGTGTGCTCAGTGCTCAGGGTGCTGGGTGCTCAGTGCTCAGGGTGCTGGGTACTCAGTGCTCAGGGTGCTGGGTGCACAGTGTTAAGGGTGCTGGGTGCTCAGTACTCAGGGTGCTGGGTGCTCAGTGCTCGGCGTGCTGGGTGCTCAGTGCTCAGGGTGCTGGGTGCTCAGTACTCAGGGTGCTGGGTGCTCAGTGCTCAGGGTGCTGGGTGCTCAGTACTCGGGGTGCTCGGTTCTCAGTGCTCGGGGTGCTGGGTACTCAGTACTCAGGGTGCTGGGTACTCAGTGCTCAGGGTGCTCGGTGCTCAGTACTCGGGGTGCTGGGTGCTCATTCTCGGGGTGCTGGGTGCTCAGTGCTCGGGGTGCTGGGTGCTCAGTACTCAGGGTGCTGGGTGCTCAGTGCTCAGGGTGCTGCGTGCTCAGTACTCAGGGTGCTGGGTGCTCAGTACTCAGGGTGCTGGGAGCTCAGTGCTCAGGGTGATCGGTGCTCAGTACTCAGGGTGCTCAGTACTCAGGGTGCTGGGTGCTCAGTGCTCGGGGTGCTGGGTTCTCAGTGCTCAGGGTGATCGGTGCTCAGTACTCAGGGTGCTGGGTGCTCAGTGCTCATTGTGCTGTGTGCTCAGTGCTCAGGGTGCTTGGTGCTCAGTGCTCAGGGTGCTGGGTACACAGTGCTCAGGGTGCTGGGTGCACAGTACTCAGGGTGCTGGGTGCTCAGTACTGAGGGTGCTGGGTGCTCAGTGCTCGGCGTGCTGGGTGCTCAGTGCTCACGGTGCTGGGTGCTCAGTGCTCGGTGTGCTGGGTGCTCAGTACTCAGGGTGCTGTGTGTTCAGTGCTCAGGGTGCTAGGTGCTCAGTACTCAGGGTGCTTGGTGCTTAGTACTCAGGGTGCTGGGTGCTCAGTACTCCGGGTGCTGGGTGCTCAGTGCTCAGGGTGCTCATTGCTCAGGGTGCTGGTTGCTCAGTAGTCAGGGTGCTGGGTGCTCAGTGCTCAGGGTGCTCGGTGCTCGGGGCACTGGGTGCTCAGTGCTCGGGGTGCTCGGAGCTCAGTACTTAGGGTGCTGGGTGCTCAGTGCTCGGGGTGCTCGGTGCTCTGTACTCAGGGTGCTGGGTACTCAGTGCTCGGGGTGCTCGGTGCTCAGTACGTTGGGTGCTCACTACTCAGGGTGCTGGGTGCTCAGTGCTCAGGGTGCTGGGTGCTCAGTGCTCAGGGTGCTGGGTGCTCAGTGCTCGGGGTGCTGGGTGCTCAGTGCTCAGGGTGCTCGGAGCTCAGTACTCAGGGTGCTGTGTGGTCAGTGCTCAGGGTGCTCGGTGCTCAGTACTCAGGGTGCTGGGTGCTCAGTGCTCGGGGTGCTCGCTGCTCAGTACGTTGGGTGCTCACTACTCAGGGTGCTGGGTGCTCAGTGCTCAGGGTGCTGGGTGCTCAGTGCTCAGGGTGCTGGGTGCTCAGTGCTCAGGGTGCTGGGTGCTCAGTACTCAGGGAGCTGGGTGCTCAGTGCTCGGGGTGCTGGGTGCTCAGTGCTCAGGGTGCTGGGTTCTCAGTGCTCAGGGTGCTGGGTTCTCAGTGCTCGGGGTGCTGGGTGCTCAGTGCTCATTACTCAGGGTGCTGGGTGCTCAGTGCTCGGGGTGCTGGGTGCTCAGTGATCAGTACTCAGGGTGCTGGGTGCTCAGTGCTCAGGGTGCTGGGTGCTCAGTGCTCAGGGTGCTGGGTGCTCAGTGCTCAGGGTGCTGGGTACTCAGTGCTCCGGGTGCTGGGTGCTCAGTGCTCGGGGTGCTCGGTGCTCAGTACGTTGGGTGCTCACTACTCAGGGTGCTGGGTGCTCAGTGCTCAGGGTGCTGGGTGCTCAGTGCTCAGGGTGCTGGGTGCTCAGTGCTCGGGGTGCTGGGTGCTCAGTGCTCAGGGTGATCGGTGCTCAGTACTCAGGGTGCTGGGTGCTCTGTGCCCAGGGTGCTGGGGGCTCAGTCCTCAGGGTGCTCAGTGCTCTGGGTGCTGGGTGCTCAGTGCTCGGGGTGCTCGGTGCTCAGTACTCAGGGTGCTGAGTGCTCAGTACTCAGGGTGCTGGGTGCTCAGTACTCAGGGTGCTGGGTGCTCAGTGCTCAGGGTGCTGGGTGATCAGTGCTCAGGGTGCTGGGTGCTCAGTGCTCAGGGTGCTGGGTGCTCAGTGCTCGGGGTGCTGGGTGCTCAGTACTCAGGGTGCTGGGTGCTCAGTGCTCGGGGTGCTCGGTGCTCAGTACTTTGGGTGCTCACAACTCAGGGTGCTGGCTGCTCAGTGCTCAGGGTGCTGGGTGCTCAGTGCTCAGGGTGCTCGGTGCTCAGTGCTCAGGGTGCTGGGTGCTCAGTACTCAGGGTGCTGGTTGCTCAGTACTCAGGGTGCTCAGTGCTCAGTACTCAGGGTGCTCAGTGCTCAGTACTCAGGGTGCTCAGTGCTCAGGGTGCTGGGTGCTCAGTCCTCAGGGTGCTGGGTGCTCAGTGCTCAGGGTGCTCGGTGCTCAAGGCTCAGGGTGCTGGGTGCTCAGTACTCAGGGTGCTGGGTGCTCAGTGCTCGGTGTGCTGGGTGCTCAGTACTCAGGGTGCTGGGTGCTCAGTACTCAGGGTGCTGGGTGCTCAGTACTCAGGTTGCTGGGTGCTCAATACTCAGGGTGCTCAGTGCTTGGGGTGCTGGGTGCTCAGTACTCGGGGTGCTGGGTGCTCAGTGCTCAGGGTGCTCACTGCTCAGTACTCGGGGTGCTGGGTGCTCAGTGCTCAGTGCTCGGGGTGCTGGGTGCTCAGTGCTCGGGGCGCTGGGTGCACAGTGCTCGGGGTGCTGGGTGCTCAGTACTCGGGGTGCTGGGTGCTCAGTGCTCAGGGTGCTCAGTGCTCAGTACTCAGTGCTCAGGGTGCTCAGTGCTCAGTGCTCAGGGTGCTGGGTGTTCAGTACTCAGGGTGCTGGGTGCTCAGTACTCAGGGTGTTGGGTGCTCAGTGCTCAGGGTGCTGGGTGCTCAGTGCTCAGGGTGCTGGGTGCTCAGTACTCAGGGTGCTGGGTGCTCAGTGCTCGGTGTGCTGGGTGCTCAGTGCTCAGTACTCAGGGTGCTGGGTGCTCAGTGCTCGGGGTGCTGGGTGCTCAGTGCTCAGTACTCAGGGTGCTGGGTGCTCAGTGCTCAGGGTGCTGTGTGCTCAGTGCTCAGGGTGCTGGGTGCTCAGTGCTCAGGGTGCTGGGTACTCAGTGCTCAGGGTGCTGGGTGCACAGTGTTAAGGGTGCTGGGTGCTCAGTACTCAGGGTGCTGGGTGCTCAGTGCTCGGCGTGCTGGGTGCTCAGTGCTCAGGGTGCTGGGTGCTCAGTACTCAGGGTGCTGGGTGCTCAGTGCTCAGGGTGCTGGGTGCTCAGTACTCGGGGTGCTCGGTTCTCAGTGCTCGGGGTGCTGGGTGCTCAGTACTCAGGGTGCTGGGTACTCAGTGCTCAGGGTGCTCGGTGCTCAGTACTCGGGGTGCTGGGTGCTCATTCTCGGGGTGCTGGGTGCTCAGTGCTCGGGGTGCTGGGTGCTCAGTACTCAGGGTGCTGGGTGCTCAGTGCTCAGGGTGCTGCGTGCTCAGTACTCAGGGTGCTGGGTGCTCAGTACTCAGGGTGCTGGGAGCTCAGTGCTCAGGGTGATCGGTGCTCAGTACTCAGGGTGCTCAGTACTCAGGGTGCTGGGTGCTCAGTGCTCGGCGTGCTGGGTGCTCAGTGCTCACGGTGCTGGGTGCTCAGTGCTCGGTGTGCTGGGTGCTCAGTACTCAGGGTGCTGTGTGTTCAGTGCTCAGGGTGCTAGGTGCTCAGTACTCAGGGTGCTTGGTGCTTAGTACTCAGGGTGCTGGGTGCTCAGTACTCCGGGTGCTGGGTGCTCAGTGCTCAGGGTGCTCATTGCTCAGGGTGCTGTGTGCTCAGTAGTCAGGGTGCTGGGTGCTCAGTGCTCAGGGTGCTCGGTGCTCGGGGCACTGGGTGCTCAGTGCTCGGGGTGCTCGGAGCTCAGTACTTAGGGTGCTGGGTGCTCAGTGCTCGGGGTGCTCGGTGCTCAGTACTCAGGGTGCTGGGTACTCAGTGCTCGGGGTGCTCGGTGCTCAGTACGTTGGGTGCTCACTACTCAGGGTGCTGGGTGCTCAGTGCTCAGGGTGCTGGGTGCTCAGTGCTCAGGGTGCTGGGTGCTCAGTGCTCGGGGTGCTGGGTGCTCAGTGCTCAGGGTGCTCGGAGCTCAGTACTCAGGGTGCTGTGTGGTCAGTGCTCAGGGTGCTCGGTGCTCAGTACTCAGGGTGCTGGGTGCTCAGTGCTCGGGGTGCTCGCTGCTCAGTACGTTGGGTGCTCACTACTCAGGGTGCTGGGTGCTCAGTGCTCAGGGTGCTGGGTGCTCAGTGCTCAGGGTGCTGGGTGCTCAGTGCTCAGGGTGCTGGGTGCTCAGTACTCAGGGAGCTGGGTGCTCAGTGCTCGGGGTGCTGGGTGCTCAGTGCTCAGGGTGCTGGGTGCTCAGTGCTCAGGGTGCTGGGTTCTCAGTGCTCGGGGTGCTGGGTGCTCAGTGCTCATTACTCAGGGTGCTGGGTGCTCAGTGCTCGGGGTGCTGGGTGCTCAGTGATCAGTACTCAGGGTGCTGGGTGCTCAGTGCTCAGGGTGCTGGGTGCTCAGTGCTCAGGGTGCTGGGTGCTCAGTGCTCAGGGTGCTGGGTACTCAGTGCTCCGGGTGCTGGGTGCTCAGTGCTCGGGGTGCTCGGTGCTCAGTACGTTGGGTGCTCACTACTCAGGGTGCTGGGTGCTCAGTGCTCAGGGTGCTGGGTGCTCAGTGCTCAGGGTGCTGGGTGCTCAGTGCTCGGGGTGCTGGGTGCTCAGTGCTCAGGGTGATCGGTGCTCAGTACTCAGGGTGCTGGGTGCTCTGTGCCCAGGGTGCTGGGGGCTCAGTCCTCAGGGTGCTCAGTGCTCTGGGTGCTGGGTGCTCAGTGCTCGGGGTGCTCGGTGCTCAGTACTCAGGGTGCTGAGTGCTCAGTACTCAGAGTGCTGGGTGCTCAGTACTCAGGGTGCTGGGTGCTCAGTGCTCAGGGTGCTGGGTGATCAGTGCTCAGGGTGCTGGGTGCTCAGTGCTCAGGGTGCTGGGTGCTCAGTGCTCGGGGTGCTGGGTGCTCAGTACTCAGGGTGCTGGGTGCTCAGTGCTCGGGGTGCTCGGTGCTCAGTACTTTGGGTGCTCACAACTCAGGGTGCTGGCTGCTCAGTGCTCAGGGTGCTGGGTGCTCAGTGCTCAGGGTGCTCGGTGCTCAGTGCTCAGGGTGCTGGGTGCTCAGTACTCAGGGTGCTGGTTGCTCAGTACTCAGGGTGCTCAGTGCTCAGTACTCAGGGTGCTCAGTGCTCAGTACTCAGGGTGCTCAGTGCTCAGGGTGCTGGGTGCTCAGTCCTCAGGGTGCTGGGTGCTCAGTGCTCAGGGTGCTCGGTGCTCAAGGCTCAGGGTGCTGGGTGCTCAGTACTAAGGGTGCTGGGTGCTCAGTGCTCGGTGTGCTGGGTGCTCAGTACTCAGGGTGCTGGGTGCTCAGTACTCAGGGTGCTGGGTGCTCAGTACTCAGGTTGCTGGGTGCTCAATACTCAGGGTGCTCAGTGCTTGGGGTGCTGTGTGCTCAGTACTCCGGTGCTGGGTGCTCAGTTCTCGGGGTGCTCGGTGCTCAGTACTCAGTGATCAGGGTGCTCAGTGCTCAGTGCTCATGGTGCTGGGTGCTCAGTGCTCAGGGTGATGTGTGCTCAGTGTTCAGGGTGCTGGGTGCTAAGTGCTCAGGGTGCTGGGTACTCAGTGCTCAGGGTGCTGGGTGCTCAGTACTCAGGGTGCTGGGTGCTCAGTACTCAGGGTGCTGGGTGCTCAGTGCTCGGGGTGCTATGTGCTCAGTGCTCGCGGTGCTGGGTGCTCAGTGCTCGGGGTGCTGGGTGCTCAGTGCTCGAGGTGCTCAGTACTCAGGGTGTTGTGTGTTCAGTGCTCAGGGTGCTGGGTGCTCAGTACTCAGGGTGCTCGGTGCTTAGTACTCAGGTTGCTGGGTGCTCAGTACTCCGGGTGCTGGGTGCTCAGTGCTCAAGGTGCTGGGTGCTCAGTACTCAGGGTGCTCATTGCTCAGGGTGCAGGGTGCTCAGTACTCAGGGTGCTGGGTGCTCAGTGCTCAGGGTTCTCGGTGCTCGGGGCGCTGGGTGCTCAGTGCTCTGGGTGCTCGGAGCTCAGTACTCAGGGTGCTGTGTGGTCAGTGCTCAGGGTGCTCGGTGCTCAGTACTCAGGGTGCTGGGTGCTCAGTGCTCGGGGTGCTCGGTGCTCAGTACGTTGGGTGCTCACTACTCAGGGTGCTGGGTGCTCAGTGCTCAGGGTGCTGGGTGCTCAGTGCTCAGGGTGCTGGGTGCTCAGTGCTCAGGGTGCTGGGTGCTCAGTACTCAGGGAGCTGGGTGCTCAGTGCTCGTGGTGCTGGGTGCTCAGTGCTCAGGTTGCTGGGTGCTCAGTACTCAGGGTGCTGGGTGCTCAGTACTCGGGGTGCTGGGTGCTCAGTACTCAGGGTGCTGGGTGCTCAGGACTCAATGTGCTGGGTGCTCAGTACTCGGGTGCTGGGTGCTCAGTGCTCAGGGTGCTGGGTGCTCAGTGCTCGGGGTGCTGGGTGCTCAGTGCTCAGTACTCAGGGTGCTGGGTGCTCAGTGCTCGGGGTGCTGGGTGCTCAGTGATCAGTACTCAGGGTGCTGGGTGCTCAGTGCTCAGGGTGCTGGGTGCTCAGTGCTCAGGGTGCTGGGTGCTCAGTGCTCAGGGTGCTCAGTGCTCAGTACTCGGGGTGCTGGGTGCTCAGTGCTCAGGGTGCTCACTGCTCAGTACTCGGGGTGCTGGGTGCTCAGTACTCAGGGTGCTGGGAGCTCAGTGCTCAGGGTGATCGGTGCTCAGTACTCAGGGTGCTCAGTACTCAGGGTGCTGGGTGCTCAGTGCTCGGGGTGCTGGGTTCTCAGTGCTCAGGGTGATCGGTGCTCAGTACTCAGGGTGCTGGGTGCTCAGTGCTCATTGTGCTGTGTGCTCAGTGCTCAGGGTGCTGGGTGCTCAGTGCTCAGGGTGCTGGGTACACAGTGCTCAGGGTGCTGGGTGCACAGTACTCAGGGTGCTGGGTGCTCAGTACTGAGGGTGCTGGGTGCTCAGTGCTCGGCGTGCTGGGTGCTCAGTGCTCACGGTGCTGGGTGCTCAGTGCTCGGTGTGCTGGGTGCTCAGTACTCAGGGTGCTGTGTGTTCAGTGCTCAGGGTGCTAGGTGTTCGGTACTCAGGGTGCTTGGTGCTTAGTACTCAGGGTGCTGGGTGCTCAGTACTCCGGGTGCTGGGTGCTCAGTGCTCAGGGTGCTCATTGCTCAGGGTGCTGGGTGCTCAGTAGTCAGGGTGCTGGGTGCTCAGTGCTCAGGGTGCTCGGTGCTCGGGGCACTGGGTGCTCAGTGCTCGGGGTGCTGGGTGCTCAGTGCTCATTACTCAGGGTGCTGGGTGCTCAGTGCTCGGGGTGCTGGGTGCTCAGTGATCAGTACTCAGGGTGCTGGGTGCTCAGTGCTCAGGGTGCTGGGTGCTCAGTGCTCAGGGTGCTGGGTGCTCAGTGCTCGGGGTGCTGGGTGCTCAGTGCTCAGGGTGCTCGGAGCTCAGTACTCAGGGTGCTGTGTGGTCAGTGCTCAGGGTGCTCGGTGCTCAGTACTCAGCGTGCTGGGTGCTCAGTGCTCGGGGTGCTCGCTGCTCAGTACGTTGGGTGCTCACTACTCAGGGTGCTGGGTGCTCAGTGCTCAGGGTGCTGGGTGCTCAGTGCTCAGGGTGCTGGGTGCTCAGTGCTCAGGGTGCTGGGTGCTCAGTACTCAGGGAGCTGGGTGCTCAGTGCTCGGGGTGCTGGGTGCTCAGTGCTCAGGGTGCTGGGTGCTCAGTGCTCAGGGTGCTGGGTTCTCAGTGCTCGGGGTGCTGGGTGCTCAGTGCTCATTACTCAGGGTGCTGGGTGCTCAGTGCTCGGGGTGCTGGGTGCTCAGTGATCAGTACTCAGGGTGCTGGGTGCTCAGTGCTCAGGGTGCTGGGTGCTCAGTGCTCAGGGTGCTGGGTGCTCAGTGCTCAGGGTGCTGGGTACTCAGTGCTCCGGGTGCTGGGTGCTCAGTGCTCGGGGTGCTCGGTGCTCAGTACGTTGGGTGCTCACTACTCAGGGTGCTGGGTGCTCAGTGCTCAGGGTGCTGGGTGCTCAGTGCTCAGGGTGCTGGGTGCTCAGTGCTCGGGGTGCTGGGTGCTCAGTGCTCAGGGTGATCGGTGCTCAGTACTCAGGGTGCTGGGTGCTCTGTGCCCAGGGTGCTGGGGGCTCAGTCCTCAGGGTGCTCAGTGCTCTGGGTGCTGGGTGCTCAGTGCTCGGGGTGCTCGGTGCTCAGTACTCAGGGTGCTGAGTGCTCAGTACTCAGGGTGCTGGGTGCTCAGTACTCAGGGTGCTGGGTGCTCAGTGCTCAGGGTGCTGGGTGATCAGTGCTCAGGGTGCTGGGTGCTCAGTGCTCAGGGTGCTGGGTGCTCAGTGCTCGGGGTGCTGGGTGCTCAGTACTCAGGGTGCTGGGTGCTCAGTGCTCGGGGTGCTCGGTGCTCAGTACTTTGGGTGCTCACAACTCAGGGTGCTGGCTGCTCAGTGCTCAGGGTGCTGGGTGCTCAGTGCTCAGGGTGCTCGGTGCTCAGTGCTCAGGGTGCTGGGTGCTCAGTACTCAGGGTGCTGGTTGCTCAGTACTCAGGGTGCTCAGTGCTCAGTACTCAGGGTGCTCAGTGCTCAGTACTCAGGGTGCTCAGTGCTCAGGGTGCTGGGTGCTCAGTCCTCAGGGTGCTGGGTGCTCAGTGCTCAGGGTGCTCGGTGCTCAAGGCTCAGGGTGCTGGGTGCTCAGTACACAGGGTGCTGGGTGCTTAGTGCTCGGTGTGCTGGGTGCTCAGTACTCAGGGTGCTGGGTGCTCAGTACTCAGGGTGCTGGGTGCTCAGTACTCAGGTTGCTGGGTGCGCAATACTCAGGGTGCTCAGTGCTTGGGGTGCTGGGTGCTCAGTACTCCGGGTGCTGGGTGCTCAGTTCTCGGGGTGCTCGGTGCTCAGTACTCAGTGATCAGGGTGCTCAGTGCTCAGTGCTCAGGGTGCTGGGTGCTCAGTGCTCAGGGTGATGTGTGCTCAGTGCTCAGGGTGCTGGGTGCTAAGTGCTCAGGGTGCTGGGTACTCAGTGCTCAGGGTGCTGGGTGCTCAGTACTCAGGGTGCTGGGTGCTCAGTACTCAGGGTGCTGGGTGCTCAGTGCTCGGGGTGCTATGTGCTCAGTGCTCGCGGTGCTGGGTGCTCAGTGCACGGGGTGCTCGGTGCTCAGTACTCAGGGTGCTGGGTGCTCAGTGCTCGAGGTGCTCAGTACTCAGGGTGTTGTGTGTTCAGTGCTCAGGGTGCTGGGTGCTCAGTACTCAGGGTGCTCGGTGCTTAGTACTCAGGTTGCTGGGTGCTCAGTACTCCGGGTGCTTGGTGCTCAGTGCTCAAGGTGCTGGGTGCTCAGTACTCAGGGTGCTCATTGCTCAGGGTGCAGGGTGCTCAGTACTCAGGGTGCTGGGTGCTCAGTGCTCAGGGTTCTCGGTGCTCGGGGCGCTGGGTGCTCAGTGCTCTGGGTGCTCGGAGCTCAGTACTCAGGGTGCTGTGTGGTCAGTGCTCAGGGTGCTCGGTGCTCAGTACTCAGGGTGCTGGGTGCTCAGTGCTCGGGGTGCTCGGTCCTCAGTACGTTGGGTGCTCACTACTCAGGGTGCTGGGTGCTCAGTGCTCAGGGTGCTGGGTGCTCAGTGCTCAGGGTGCTGGGTGCTCAGTGCTCAGGGTGCTGGGTGCTCAGTACTCAGGGAGCTGGGTGCTCAGTGCTCGTGGTGCTGGGTGCTCAGTGCTCAGGGTGCTGGGTGCTCAGTACTCAGGGTGCTGGGTGCTCAGTACTCGGGGTGCTGGGTGCTCAGTACTCAGGGTGCTGGGTGCTCAGGACTCAATGTGCTGGGTGCTCAGTACTCGGGTGCTGGGTGCTCAGTGCTCAGGGTGCTGGGTGCTCAGTGCTCGGGGTGCTGGGTGCTCAGTGCTCAGTACTCAGGGTGCTGGGTGCTCAGTGCTCGGGGTGCTGGGTGCTCAGTGATCAGTACTCAGGGTGCTGGGTGCTCAGTGCTCAGGGTGCTGGGTGCTCAGTGCTCAGAGTGCTGGGTGCTCAGTGCTCAGGGTGCTGGGTACTCAGTGCTCAGGGTGCTGGGTGCTCAGTACTCAGGGTGCTCAGTGCTCAGTACTCGTGGTGCTGGGTGCTCAGTGCTCAGGGTGCTCACTGCTCAGTACTCGGGGTGCTGGGTGCTCAGTGCTCAGTGCTCGGGGTGCTGGGTGCTCAGTGCTCGGGGCGCTGGGTGCTCAGTGCTCGGGGTGCTGGGTGCTCAGTACTCGGGGTGCTGGGTGCTCAGTGCTCAGGGTGCTCAGTGCTCAGTACTCAGTGCTCAGGGTGCTCAGTGCTCAGTGCTCAGGGTGCTGGGTGTTCAGTACTCAGGGTGCTGGGTGCTCAGTACTCAGGGTGCTGGGTGCTCAGTGCTCAGGGTGCTGGGTGCTCAGTGCTCGGGGCGCTGGGTGCTCAGTACTCAGGGTGCTGGGTGCTCAGTGCTCGGGGTGCTGGATGCTCAGTGCTCAGGGTGCTGGATTCTCAGTACTCAGGGTGCTGGGTGCTCAGTACTCGGGGTGCTGTGTGCTCAGTACTCGGGGTGCTGGGTGCTCAGTACTCAGGGTGCTGGGTGCTCAGTGCTCCGGGTGCTCGGTGCTCAGTACGTTGGGTGCTCACTACTCAGGGTGCTGGGTGCTCATTGCTCAGGTTGCTGGGTGCTCAGTACTCAGGGTGCTGGTTGCTCAGTGCTCGGGGTGCTGGGTGCTCAGTGCTCAGGGTGCTGGGTGCTCAGTACTCAGGGTGCTGGGTGCTCAGTACTCGGGGTGCTGGGTGCTCAGTGCTCGGGGTGCTGGGTGCTCAGTACTCAGTGTGCTGGGTGCTCAGTACTCAGGGTGCTGGGTGCTCAGTACTCAGGGTGCTGGGTGCTCAGTACTCGGGTGCTGTGTGCTCAGTGCTCAGGGTGCTTGGTGCTCAGTGCTCGGGGTGCTGGGTGCTCAGTGCTCAGTACTCAGGGTGCTGGGTGCTCAGTGCCCGGGGTGCTGGGTGCTCAGTGCTCAGTACTCATTGTGCTGGGTGCTCAGAGCTCAGGGTGCTGGGTGCTCAGTGCTCAGGGTGCTGTGTGCTCAGTGCTCAGTACTCAGGGTGCTGGGTGCTCAGTGCTCGGTGTGCTGGGTGCTCAGTGCTCAGTACTCAGGGTGCTGGGTGCTCATTGCTCAGGGTGCTGGGTGCTCAGTGCTCGGGGTGCTGTGTGCTCAGTACTCAGGGTGCTGGGTGCTCAGCACTCCGGGTGCTGGGTTCTCAGTTCTCGGGGTGCTCGGTGCTCAGTACTCAGTGATCAGGGTGCTCAGTGCTCAGTGCTCAGGGTGCTGGGTGTTCAGTACTCAGGGTGCTGGGTGCTCAGTACTCAGGGTGCTGGGTGCTCAGTGCTCAGGGTCCTGGGTGCTCAGTACTCGGGGTGCTCGGTGCTCAGTGCTCAGGGTGCTGGGTGCTCAGTACTCAGGGTGCTGGGTACTCAGTGCTCAGGGTGCTCGGTGCTCAGTACTCGGGGTGCTGGGTGCTCATTCTCGGGGTGCTGGGTGCTCAGTGTTCGGGGTGCTGGGTGCTCAGTACTCAGGGTGCTGGGTGCTCAGTGCTCAGAGTGCTGGGTGCTCAGTACTCTGGGTGCTGGGTGCTCAGTGCTCAGGGTGCTGGGTGCTCAGTACTCAGGGTGCTGGGAGCTCAGTGCTCAGGGTGATCGGTGCTCAGTACTCAGGGTGCTCAGTACTCAGGGTGCTGGGTGCTCAGTGCTCGGGGTGCTGGGTGCTCAGTACTGAGGGTGCTGGTTGCTCAGTGCTTTGGATTCTGGGTGCTCAGTGCTCAGGATGATCGGTGCTCAGTACTCAGGGTGCTGGGTGCTCAGTGCTCAGGGTGCTGGGTGCTCAGTCCTCAGGGTGCTCAGTGCTCAGGGTGCTGGGTGCTCAGTGCTCGGGGTGCTCGGTGCTCAGTACTCAGGGTGCTGAGTGCTCAGTACTCAGGGTGCTGGGTGCTCAGTACTCAGGGTGCTGGGTGCTCAGTGCTCAGGGTGCTGGGTGATCAGTGCTCAGGGTGCTGGGTGCTCAGTGCTCAGGGTGCTGGGTGCTCAGTGCTCGGGGTGCTGGGTGCTCAGTACTCAGGGTGCTGGGTGCTCAGTGCTCGGGGTGCTCGGTGCTCAGTACGTTGGGTGCTCACAACTCAGGGTGCTGTGTGCTCAGTGCTCAGGGTGCTGGGTGCTCAGTGCTCAGGGTGCTCGGTGCTCAGTGCTCAGGGTGCTGGGTGCTCAGTACTCAGGTTGCTGGTTGCTCAGTACTCAGGGTGCTCAGTGCTCAGTACTCAGGGTGCTCAGTGCTCAGTACTCAGGGTGCTCAGTGCTCAGGGTGCTGGGTGCTCAGTCCTCAGGGTGCTGGGTGCTCAGTGCTCAGGGTTCTCGGTGCTCAAGGCTCAGGGTGCTGGGTGCTCAGTACTCAGGGTGCTGGGTGCTCAGTGCTCGGGGTCCTGGGTGCTCAGTACTCAGGGTGCTGGGTGCTCAGTACTCAGGGTGCTGGGTGCTCAGTACTCAGGGTGCTGGGTGCTCAATACTCAGGGTGCTCAGTGCTTGGGGTGCTGGGTGCTCAGTACTCCGGGTGCTGGGTGCTCAGTTCTCGGGGTGCTCGGTGCTCAGTACTCAGTGATCAGGGTGCTCAGTGCTCAGTGCTCAGGTTGCTGGGTGCTCAGTGCTCAGGGTGATGTGTGCTCAGTGCTCAGGGTGCTGGGTGCTAAGTGCTCAGGGTGCTGGGTACTCAGTGCTCAGGGTGCTGGGTGCTCAGTACTCAGGGTGCTGGGTGCTCAGTACTCAGGGTGCTGGGTGCTCAGTGCTCGGGGTGCTATGTGCTCAGTGCTCGCGGTGCTGGGTGCTCAGTGCTCGGGGTGCTCGGTGCTCAGTACTCAGGGTGCTGGGTGCCCAGTGCTCGAGGTGCTCAGTACTCAGGGTGCTGTGTGTTCAGTGCTCAGGGTGCGGGTGCTCAGTACTCAGGGTGCTCATTGCTCAGGGTGCAGGGTGCTCAGTACTCAGGGTGCTGGGTGCTCAGTGCTCAGGGTGCTCGGTGCTCGGGGCGCTGGGTGCTCAGTGCTCGGGGTGCTGGTTGCTCAGTGCTCGGGGTGCTGGGTGCTCAGTGCTCAGGGTGCTGGGTGCTCAGTACTCAGGGTGCTGGGTGCTCAGTACTCGGGGTGCTGGGTGCTCAGTGCTCGGGGTGCTGGGTGCTCTGTACTCAGGGTGCTGGGTGCTCAGTACTCAGGGTGCTGGGTGCTCAGTACTCAGGGTGCTGGGTGCTCAGTACTCGGGTGCTGTGTGCTCAGTGCTCAGGGTGCTGGGTGCTCAGTGCTCGGGGTGCTGGGTGCTCAGTGCTCAGTACTCAGGGTGCTGGGTGCTCAGTGCCCGGGGTGCTGGGTGCTCAGTGCTCAGTACTCAGGGTGCTGGGTGCTCAGAGCTCAGGGTGCTGGGTGCTCAGTGCTCAGGGTGCTGGGTGCTCAGTGCTCAGTACTCAGGGTGCTGGGTGCACAGTGCTCGGTGTGCTGGGTGCTCAGTGCTCAGTACTCAGGGTGCTGGGTGCTCAGTGCTCAGGGTGCTGGGTGCTCAGTGCTCGGGGTGCTGTGTGCTCAGTACTCAGGGTGCTGGGTGCTCAGCACTCCGGGTGCTGGGTTCTCAGTTCTCGGGGTGCTCGGTGCTCAGTACTCAGTGATCAGGGTGCTCAGTGCTCAGTGCTCAGGGTGCTGGGTGTTCAGTACTCAGGGTGCTCTGTGCTCAGTACTCAGGGTGCTGGGTGCTCAGTGCTCAGGGTGCTGGGTGCTCAGTACTCGGGGTGCTCGGTGCTCAGTGCTCAGGGTGCTGGGTGCTCAGTACTCAGGGTGCTGGGTACTCAGTGCTCAGGGTGCTCGGTGCTCAGTACTCGGGGTGCTGGGTGCTCATTCTCGGGGTGCTGGGTGCTCAGTGTTCGGGGTGCTGGGTGCTCAGTACTCAGGGTGCTGGGTGCACAGTGCTCAGGGTGCTGGGTGCTCAGTACTCAGGGTGCTGGGAGCTCAGTGCTCAGGGTGATCGGTGCTCAGTACTCAGGGTGCTCAGTACTCAGGGTGCTTTGTGCTCAGTGCTTGGGTTGCTGGGTGCTCAGTACTGAGGGTGCTGGTTGCTCAGTGCTTTGGATTCTGGGTGCTCAGTGCTCAGGATGATCGGTGCTCAGTACTCAGGGTGCTGGGTGCTCAGTGCTCAGGGTGCTGGGTGCTCAGTCCTCAGGGTGCTCAGTGCTCAGGGTGCTGGGTGCTCAGTGCTCGGGGTGCTCGGTGCTCAGTACTCAGGGTGCGGAGTGCTCAGTACTCAGGGTGCTGGGTGCTCAGTACTCAGGGTGCTGGGTGCTCAGTGCTCAGGGTGCTGGGTGATCAGTGCTCAGGGTGCTGGTTGCTCAGTGCTCAGGGTGCTGGGTGCTCAGTGCTCGGGGTGCTGGGTGCTCAGTACTCAGGGTGCTGGGTGCTCAGTGCTCGGGGTGCTCGGTGCTCAGTACGTTGGGTGCTCACAACTCAGGGTGCTGGGTGCTCAGTGCTCAGGGTGCTGGGTGCTCAGTGCTCAGGGTGCTCGGTGCTCAGTGCTCAGGGTGCTGGGTGCTCAGTACTCAGGGTGCTGGTTGCTCAGTACTCAGGGTGCTCAGTGCTCAGTACTCAGTGTGCTCAGTGCTCAGTACTCAGGGTGCTCAGCGCTCAGGGTGCTGGGTGCTCAGTCCTCAGGGTGCTGGGTGCTCAGTGCTCAGGGTGCTGGGTGCTCAGTCCTCAGGGTGCTCAGTGCTCAGGGTGCTGGGTGCTCAGTGCTCGGGGTGCTCGGTGCTCAGTACTCAGGGTGCTGAGTGCTCAGTACTCAGGGTGCTGGGTGCTCAGTACTCAGGGTGCTGGGTGCTCAGTGCTCAGGGTGCTGGGTGATCAGTGCTCAGGGTGCTGGTTGCTCAGTGCTCAGGGTGCTGGGTGCTCAGTGCTCGGTCTGCTGGGTGCTCAGTACTCAGGGTGCTGGGTGCTCAGTGCTCGGGGTGCTCGGTGCTCAGTACGTTGGGTGCTCACAACTCAGGGTGCTGGGTGCTCAGTGCTCAGGGTGCTGGGTGCTCAGTGCTCAGGGTGCTCGGTGCTCAGTGCTCAGGGTGCTGGGTGCTCAGTACTCAGGGTGCTGGTTGCTCAGTACTCAGGGTGCTCAGTGCTCAGTACTCAGGGTGCTCAGTGCTCAGTACTCAGGGTGCTCAGCGCTCAGGGTGCTGGGTGCTCAGTCCTCAGGGTGCTGGGTGCTCAGTGCTCAGGGTGCTCGGTGCTCAAGGCTCAGGGTGCTGGGTGCTCAGTACTCAGGGTGCTGGGTGCTCAGTGCTCGGGGTCCTGGGTGCTCAGTACTCAGGGTGCTGGGTGCTCAGTACTCAGGGTGCTGGGTGCTCAGTACTCAGGGTGCTGGGTGCTCAATACTCAGGGTGCTCAGTGCTTGGGGTGCTGGGTGCTCAGTACTCCGGGTGCTGGGTGCTCAGTTCTCGGGGTGCTCGGTGCTCAGTACTCAGTGATCAGGGTGCTCAGTGCTCAGTGCTCAGGGTGCTGGGTGCTCAGTGCTCATGGTGATGTGTGCTCAGTGCTCAGGGTGCTGGGTGCTAAGTGCTCAGGGTGCTGGGTACTCAGTGCTCAGGGTGCTGGGTGCTCAGTACTCAGGGTGCTGGGTGCTCAGTACTCAGGGTGCTGGGTGCTCAGTGCTCGGGGTGCTATGTGCTCAGTGCTCGCGGTGCTGGGTGCTCAGTGCTCGGGGTGCTCGGTGCTCAGTACTCAGGGTGCTGGGTGCTCAGTGCTCGAGGTGCTCAGTACTCAGGGTGCTGTGTGTTCAGTGCTCAGGGTGCTGGGTGCTCAGTACTCAGGGTGCTCAGTGCTTAGTATTCAGGTTGCTGGGTGCTCAGTACTCCGGGTGCTGGGTGCTCAGTGCTCAAGGTGCTGGGTGCTCAGTACTCAGGGTGCTCATTGCTCAGGGTGCAGGGTGCTCAGTACTCAGGGTGCTGGGTGCTCAGTGCTCAGGGTGCTCGGTGCTCGGGGCGCTGGGTGCTCAGTGCTCGGGGTGCTCGGAGCTCAGTACTCAGGGTCCTGGGTGCTCAGTGCTCAGGGTGCTCGGTGCTCAGTACTCAGGGTGCTGGGTGCTCAGTGCTCGGGGTGCTGGGTACTCAGTGCTCAGGGTGCTGGGTGCTCAGTGCTCGAGGTGCTCAGTACTCAGGGTGCTGTGTGTTCAGTGCTCAGGGTGCTGGGTGCTCAGTACTCAGGGTGCTCGGTGCTTAGTACTCAGGGTGCTGGGTGCTCAGTACTCCGGGTGCTGGGTGCTCAGTGCTCAGGGTGCTCGGTGCTCAGTGCTCAAGGTGCTGGGTGCTCAGTACTCAGGTTGCTCAGTACTCAGGGTGCTGGGTGCTCAGTGCTCGGGGTGCTCGGTGCTCAGTACGTTGGGTGCTCACTACTCAGGGTGCTGGGTGCTCATTGCTCAGGTTGCTGGGTGCTCAGTACTCAGGGTGCTGGTTGCTCAGTGCTCGGGGTGCTGGGTGCTCAGTGCTCAGGGTGCTGGGTGCTCAGTACTCAGGGTGCTGGGTGCTCAGTACTCGGGGTGCTGGGTGCTCAGTGCTCGGGGTGCTGGGTGCTCAGTACTCAGTGTGCTGGGTGCTCAGTACTCAGGGTGCTGGGTGCTCAGTACTCAGGGTGCTGGGTGCTCAGTACTCGGGTGCTGTGTGCTCAGTGCTCAGGGTGCTGGGTGCTCAGTGCTCGGGGTGCTGGGTGCTCAGTGCTCAGTACTCAGGGTGCTGGGTGCTCAGTGCCCGGGGTGCTTTGTGCTCAGTGCTCAGTACTCAGGGTGCTGGGTGCTCAGAGCTCAGGGTGCTGGGTGCTCAGTGCTCAGGGTGCTGGGTGCTCAGTGCTCAGTACTCAGGGTGCTGGGTGCTCAGTGCTCGGTGTGCGGGGTGCTCAGTGCTCAGTACTCAGGGTGCGGGGTGCTCAGTGCTCAGGGTGCTGGGTGCTCAGTGCTCGGGGTGCTGTGTGCTCAGTACTCAGGGTGCTGGGTGCTCAGCACTCCGGGTGCTGGGTTCTCAGTTCTCGGGGTGCTCGGTGCTCAGTACTCAGTGATCAGGGTGCTCAGTGCTCAGTGCTCAGGGTGCTGGGTGTTCAGTACTCAGGGTGCTGGGTGCTCAGTACTCAGGGTGCTTGGTGCTCAGTGCTCAGGGTCCTGGGTGCTCAGTACTCGGGGTGCTCGGTGCTCAGTGCTCAGGGTGCTGGGTGCTCAGTACTCAGGGTGCTGGGTACTCAGTGCTCAGGGTGCTCGGTGCTCAGTACTCGGGGTGATGGGTGCTCATTCTCGGGGTGCTGGGTGCTCAGTGTTCGGGGTGCTGGGTGCTCAGTACTCAGGGTGCTGGGTGCTCAGTGCTCAGAGTGCTGGGTGCTCAGTACTCAGGGTGCTGGGTGCTCAGTGCTCAGGGTGCTGGGTGCTCAGTACTCAGGGTGCTGTGAGCTCAGTGCTCAGGGTGATCGGTGCTCAGTACTCAGGGTGCTAAGTACTCAGGGTGCTGGGTGCTCAGTGCTCGGGGTGAGGGGTGCTCAGTACTGAGGGTGCTGGTTGCTCAGTGCTTTGGATTCTGGGTGCTCAGTGCTCAGGATGATCGGTGCTCAGTACTCAGGGTGCTGGGTGCTCAGTGCTCAGGGTGCTGGGTGCTCAGTCCTCAGGGTGCTCAGTGCTCAGGGTGCTGGGTGCTCAGTGCTCGGGGTGCTCGGTGCTCAGTACTCAGGGTGCTGAGTGCTCAGTACTCAGGGTGCTGGGTGCTCAGTACTCAGGGTGCTGGGTGCTCAGTGCTCAGGGTGCTGGGTGATCAATGCTCAGGGTGCTGGGTGCTCAGTGCTCAGGGTGCTGGGTGCTCAGTGCTCGGGGTGCTCGGTGCTCAGTACGTTGGGTGCTCACAACTCAGGGTGCTGGGTGCTCAGTGCTCAGGGTGCTGGGTGCTCAGTGCTCAGGGTGCTCGGTGCTCAGTGCTCAGGGTGCTGGGTGCTCAGTACTCAGGGTGCTGGGTGCTCAGTGCTCAGGGTGCAGGGTGATCAATGCTCAGGGTGCTGGGTGCTCAGTACTCAGGGTGCTGGGTGCTCAGTGCTCGGGGTGCTCGGTGCTCAGTACGTTGGGTGCTCACAACTCAGGGTGCTGGGTGCTCAGTGCTCAGGGTGCTGGGTGCTCAGTGCTCAGGGTGCTCGGTGCTCAGTGCTCAGGGTGCTGGGTGCTCAGTACTCAGGGTGCTGGTTGCTCAGTACTCAGGGTGCTCAGTGCTCAGTACTCAGGGTGCTCAGTGCTCAGTACTCAGGGTGCTCAGTGCTCAGGGTGCTGGGTGCTCAGTCCTCAGGGTGCTGGGTGCTCAGTGCTCAGGGTTCTCGGTGCTCAAGGCTCAGGGTGCTGGGTGCTCAGTACTCAGGGTGCTGGGTGCTCAGTGCTCGGGGTCCTGGGTGCTCAGTACTCAGGGTGCTGGGTGCTCAGTACTCAGGGTGCTGGGTGCTCAGTACTCAGGGTGCTGGGTGCTCAATACTCAGGGTGCTCAGTGCTTGGGGTGCTGGGTGCTCAGTACTCCGGGTGCTGGGTGCTCAGTTCTCGGGGTGCTCGGTGCTCAGTACTCAGTGATCAGGGTGCTCAGTGCTCAGTGCTCAGGGTGCTGGGTGCTCAGTGCTCAGGGTGATGTGTGCTCAGTGCTCAGGGTGCTGGGTGCTAAGTGCTCAGGGTGCTGGGTACTCAGTGCTCAGGGTGCTGGGTGCTCAGTACTCAGGGTGCTGGGTGCTCAGTACTCAGGGTGCTGGGTGCTCAGTGCTCGGGGTGCTATGTGCTCAGTGCTCGCGGTGCTGGGTGCTCAGTGCTCGGGGTGCTCGGTGCTCAGTACTCAGGGTGCTGGGTGCTCAGTGCTCGAGGTGCTCAGTACTCAGGGTGCTGTGTGTTCAGTGCTCAGGGTGCGGGTGCTCAGTACTCAGGGTGCTCGGTGCTTAGTACTCAGGTTGCTGGGTGCTCAGTACTCCGGGTGCTGGGTGCTCAGTGCTCAAGGTGCTGGGTGCTCAGTACTCAGGGTGCTCATTGCTCAGGGTGCAGGGTGCTCAGTACTCAGGGTGCTGGGTGCTCAGTGCTCAGGGTGCTCGGTGCTCGGGGCGCTGGGTGCTCAGTGCTCGGGGTGCTCGGAGCTCAGTACACAGGGTGCTGGGTGCTCAGTGCTCAGGGTGCTCGCTGCTCAGTACTCAGGGTGCTGGGTGCTCAGTGCTCGGGGTGCTCGGTGCTCAGTACGTTGGGTGCTCACTACTCAGGGTGCTGGGTGCTCAGTGCTCAGGGTGCTGGGTGCTCAGTGCTCAGGGTGCTGGGTGCTCAGTACTCAGGGAGCTGGGTGCTCAGTGCTCGGGGTGCTGGGTGCTCAGTGCTCAGGGTGCTGGGTGCTCAGTACTCAGGGTGCTGGGTGATCAGTACTCGGGGTGCTGGGTGCTCAGTACTCTGGGTGCTGGGTGCTCAGTACTCAATGTGCTGGGTGCTCAGTACTCGGGTGCTGGGTGCTCAGTGCTCAGGGTGCTGGGTGCTCAATGCTCGGGGTGCTGGGTGCTCAGTGATCAGTACTCAGGGTGCTGGGTGCTCAGTGGGGAGGGTGCTGGGTGCTCAGTGCTCAGGGTGCTGGGTGCTCAGTGCTCAGGGTGCTGGGTACTCAGTGCTCAGGTTGCTGGGTGCTCAGTACTCAGGGTGCTCAGTGCTCAGTACTTGGGGTGCTGGGTGCTCAGTGCTCAGGGTGCTCACTGCTCAGTACTCGGGGTGCTAGGTGCTCAGTGCTCAGTGCTCGGGGTGCTGGGTGCTCAGTGCTCGGGGCGCTGGGTGCTCAGTGCTCGGGGTGCTGGGTGCTCAGTACTCGGGTTGCTGGGTGCTCAGTGCTCAGGGTGCTCAGTGCTCAGTACTCAGTGCTCAGGGTGCTCAGTGCTCCGTGCTCAGGGTGCTTGGTGTTCAGTACTCAGGGTGCTGGGTGCTCAGTACTCAGGGTGCTGGGTGCTCAGTGCTCAGGGTGCTGGGTGTACAGTGCTCGGGGCGCTGGGTGCTCAGTACTCAGGGTTCTGGGTGCTCAGTGCTCGGGGTGCTTGGTGCTCAGTGCTCAGGGTGCTGGGTGCTCAGTACTCAGGGTGCTGGGTGCTCAGTACTCGGGGTGCTGGGTGCTCAGTACTCAGGGTGCTGTTTGCTCAGTACTCAGGGTGCTGGGTGCTCAGTACTCGGGTGCTGGGTGCTCAGTGCTCAGGGTGCTGGGTGCTCAGTGCTCGGGGTGCTGGGTGCTCAGTGCTCAGTTCTCAGGGTGCTGGGTGCTCAGTGCTTGGGGTGCTGGGTGCTCAGTGCTCAGTACTCAGGGTGCTGGGTGCTCAGTGCTCAGGGTGCTGTTTGCTCAGTGCTCAGGGTGCTGGGTGCTCAGTGCTCAGGGTGCTGGGTACTCAGTGCTCAGGGTGCTGGGTGCTCAGTGCTCGAGGTGCTCAGTACTCAGGGTGCTGTGTGTTCAGTGCTCAGGGTGCTGGGTGCTCAGTACTCAGGGTGCTCGGTGCTTAGAACTCAGGGTGCTGGGTGCTCAGTGCTCGGGGTGCTGGGTGCTCAGTGCTCAGGGTGCTCGGTGCTCGGGGTGCTCGGAGCTCAGTACTCAGGGTGCTGGGTGTTCAGTGCTCGGGGTGCTCGGTGCTCAGTACTCAGGGTGCTGGGTGCTCAGTGCTCGGGGTGCTCGGTGCTCAGTACGTTGGGTGCTCACTACTCAGGGTGCTGGGTGCTCATTGCTCAGGGTGCTGGGTGGTCAGTACTCAGGGTGCTGGTTGCTCAGTGCTCGGGGTGCTGAATGCTCAGTGCTAAGGGTGCTGGGTGCTCAGTACTCAGGGTGCTGGGTGCTCAGTACTCGGGGTGCTGGGTGCTCAGTGATCGGGGTGCTGGGTGCTCAGTACTCAGGGTGCTGGGTGCTCAGTACTCAGGGTGCTGGGTGCTCAGTACTCAGGGTGCTGGGTGCTCAGTACTCGGGTGCTGTGTGCTCAGTGCTCAGGGTGCATGGTGCTCAGTGCTCGGGGTGCTGGGTGCTCAGTGCTCAGTACTCAGGGTGCTGGGTGCTCAGTGCCTGGTGTGCTGGGTGCTCAGAGCTCAGTACTCAGGGTGCTGGGTGCTCAGAGCTCAGGGTGCTGGGTGCTCAGTGCTCAGTACTCAGGGTGCTGGGTGATCAGTGCCTGGGGTGCTGGGTGCTCAGTGCTCAGTACTCAGGGTGCTGGGTGCTCAGTGCTCAGGGTGCTGGGTGCTCAGTGCTCGGGGTGCTGTGTGCTCAGTGCTAAGTGTGCTGGGTGCTCAGTACTCAGGGTGCTGGGTGCTCAGTACTCGGGGTGCTGGGTGCTCAGTGATCGGGGTGCTGGGTGCTCAGTACTCAGGGTGCTGGGTGCTCAGTACTCAGGGTGCTGGGTGCTCAGTACTCAGGGTGCTGGGTGCTCAGTACTCGGGTGCTGTGTGCTCAGTGCTCAGGGTGCATGGTGCTCAGTGCTCGGGGTGCTGGGTGCTCAGTGCTCAGTACTCAGGGTGCTGGGTGCCCAGTGCCTGGTGTGCTGGGTGCTCAGTGCTCAGTACTCAGGGTGCTCGGTGCTCAGTACTCAGTGATCAGGGTGCTCAGTGCTCAGTGCTCAGGGTGCTGGGTGTTCAGTACTCAGGGTGCTGGGTGCTCAGTACTCAGGGTGCTGGGTGCTCAGTGCTCAGGGTGCTGGGTGCTCAGTACTCGGGGTGCTCGGTGCTCAGTGCTCAGGGTGCTGGGTGCTCAGTACTCAGGGTGCTGGGTACTCAGTGCTCAGGGTGCTCGGTGCTCAGTACTCGGGGTGCTGGGTGCTCATTCTCGGGGTGCTGGTTGCTCAGTGTTCGGGGTGCTGGGTGCTCAGTACTCAGGGTGCTGGGTGCTCAGTGCTCAGAGTGCTGGGTGCTCAGTACTCAGGGTGCTGGGTGCTCAGTGCTCAGGGTGCTGGGTGCTCAGTACTCAGGGTGCTGGGAGCTCAGTGCTCAGGGTGATCGGTGCTCAGTACTCAGTGTGCTCAGTACTCAGGGTGCTGGGTGCTCAGTGCTCGGGGTGCTGGGTGCTCAGTACTGAGGGTGCTGGTTGCTCAGTGCTTTGGATTCTGGGTGCTCAGTCCTCAGGGTGCTCAGTGCTCAGGGTGCTGGGTGCTCAGTACTCAGGGTGCTCAGTGCTCAGTACTCAGGGTGCTCAGTGCTCAGTACTCAGGGTGCTCAGTGCTCAGGGTGCTGGGTGCTCAGTCCTCAGGGTGCTGGGTGCTCAGTGCTCAGGGTGCTCGGTGCTCAAGGCTCAGGGTGCTGGGTGCTCAGTACTCAGGGTGCTGGGTGCTCAGTGCTCGGGGTGCTGGGTGCTCAGTACTCAGGGTGCTGGGTGCTCAGTACTCAGGGTGCTGGGTGCTCAGTACTCAGGGTGCTGGGTGCTCAATACTCAGGGTGCTCAGTGCTTGGGGTGCTGGGTGCTCAGTACTCCGGGTGCTGGGTGCTCAGTTCTCGGGGTGCTCGGTGCTCAGTGCTCAGGGTCCTGGGTGCTCAGTGCTCAGGGTGATGTGTGCTCAGTGCTCAGGGTGCTGGGTGCTAAGTGCTCAGGGTGCTGGGTACTCAGTGCTCAGAGTGCTGGGTGCTCAGTACTCAGGGTGCTGGGTGCTCAGTACTCAGGGTGCTGGGTGCTCAGTGCTCGGGGTGCTATGTGCTCAGTGCTCGCGGTGCTGGGTGCTCAGTGCTCGGGGTGCTCGGTGCTCAGTACTCAGGGTGCTGGGTGCTCAGTGCTCGAGGTGCTCAGTACTCAGGGTGCTGTGTGTTCAGTGCTCAGGGTGCTGGGTGCTCAGTACTCAGGGTGCTCGGTGCTTAGTACTCAGGTTGCTGGGTGCTCAGTACTCCGGGTGCTGGGTGCTCAGTGCTCAAGGTGCTGGGTGCTCAGTACTCAGGGTGCTCATTGCTCAGGGTGCAGGGTGCTCAGTACTCAGGGTGCTGGGTGCTCAGTGCTCAGGGTGCTCGGTGCTCGGGGCGCTGGGTGCTCAGTGCTCGGGGTGCTCGGAGCTCAGTACTCAGGGTGCTGGGTGCTCAGTGCTCAGGGTGCTCGGTGCTCAGTACTCAGGGTGCTGGGTGCTCAGTGCTCGGGGTGCTCGGTGCTCAGTACGTTGGGTGCTCACTACCCAGGGTGCTGGGTGCTCACTACCCAGGGTGCTGGGTGCTCAGTGCTCAGGGTGCTGGGTGCTCAGTACTCAGGGAGCTGGGTGCTCAGTGCTCAGGGGGCTGGGTGCTCAGTGCTCAGGGTGCTGGGTGCTCAGTACTCAGGGTGCTGGGTGCTCAGTACTCGGGGTGCTGGTTGCTCAGTACTCAGGGTGCTGGGTTCTCAGTACTCAATGGGCTGGGTGCTCAGTACTCGGGTGCTGGGTGCTCAGTGCTCAGGGTGCTGGGTGCTCAGTGCTCGGGGTGCTGGGTGCTCAGTGCTCAGTACTCAGGGTGCTGGGTGCTCAGTGCGCGGGGTGCTGGGTGCTCAGTGATCAGTACTCAGGGTGCTGGGTGCTCAGTGCTGAGGGTGCTGGGTGCTCAGTGCTCAGGGTGCTGGGTGCTCAGTGCTCAGGGTGCTGGGTACTCAGTGCTCAGGGTGCTGTTTGCTCAGTATTCAGGGTGCTCAGTGCTCAGTGCTCGGGGTGCTGGGTGCTCAGTGCTCAGGGTGCTCACTGCTCAGTACTCGGGGTGCTGGGTGCTCAGTGCTCAGTGCTCGGGGTGCTGGGTGCTCAGTGCTCGGGGCGCTGGGTGCTCAGTGCTCGGGGTGCTGGGTGCTCAGTACTCGGGTTGCTGGGTGCTCAGTGCTCAGGGTGCTCAGTGCTCAGTACTCAGTGCTCAGGGTGCTCAGTGCTCAGTGCTCAGGGTGCTGGGTGTTCAGTACTCAGGGTGCTGGCTGCTCAGTACTCAGGGTGCTGGGTGCTCAGTGCTCAGGGTGCTGGGTGCTCAGTGCTCGGGGCGCTGGGTGCTCAGTACTCAGGGTGCTGGTTGCTCAGTGCTCGGGGTGCTTGGTGCTCAGTGCTCAGGGTGCTGGGTGCTCAGTACTCAGGGTGCTGGGTGCTCAGTACTCGGGGTGCTGGGTGCTCAGTACTCAGGGTGCTGTTTGCTCAGTACTCAGGGTGCTGGGTGCTCAGTACTCGGGTGCTGGGTGCTCAGTGCTCAGGGTGCTGGGTTCTCAGTGCTCGGGGTGCTGGGTGCTCAGTGCTCAGTTCTCAGGGTGCTGGGTGCTCAGTGCTTGGGGTGCTGGGTGCTCAGTGCTCAGTTCTCAGGGTGCTGGGTGCTCAGTGCTCAGGGTGCTGTTTGCTCAGTGCTCAGGGTGCTGGGTGCTCAGTGCTCAGGGTGCTGGGTGTTCAGTACTCAGGGTGCTGGGTGCTCAGTACTCAGGGTGCTGGGTGCTCAGTGCTCAGGGTCCTGGGTGCTCAGTACTCGGGGTGCTCGGTGCTCAGTGCTCAGGGTGCTGGGTGCTCAGTACTCAGGGTGCTGGGTACTCAGTGCTCAGGGTGCTCGGTGCTCAGTACTCGGGGTGCTGGGTGCTCATTCTCGGGGTGCTGGGTGCTCAGTGTTCGGGGTGCTGGGTGCTCAGTACTCAGGGTGCTGGGTGCTCAGTGCTCAGAGTGCTGGGTGCTCAGTACTCAGGGTGCTGGGTGCTCAGTGCTCAGGGTGCTGGGTGCTCAGTACTAAGGGTGCTGGGAGCTCAGTGCTCAGGGTGATCGGTGCTCAGTACTCAGGGTGCTCAGTACTCAGGGTGCTGGGTGCTCAGTGCTCGGGGTGCTGGGTGCTCAGTACTGAGGGTGCTGGTTGCTCAGTGCTTTGGATTCTGGGTGCTCAGTGCTCAGGATGATCGGTGCTCAGTACTCAGGGTGCTGGGTGCTCAGTGCTCAGGGTGCTGGGTGCTCAGTACTCAGGGTGCTGGGTGCTCAGTACTCAGGGTGCTGGGTGCTCAGTGCTCAGGGTGCTGGGTGATCAGTGCTCAGGGTGCTGGGTGCTCAGTGCTCAGGGTGCTGGGTGCTCAGTGCTCGGGGTGCTGGGTGCTCAGTACTCAGGGTGCTGGGTGCTCAGTGCTCGGGGTGCTCGGTGCTCAGTACGTTGGGTGCTCACAACTCAGGGTGCTGGGTGCTCAGTGCTCAGGGTGCTGGGTGCTCAGTGCTCAGGGTGCTCGGTGCTCAGTGCTCAGGGTGCTGGGTGCTCAGTACTCAGGGTGCTGGTTGCTCAGTACTCAGGGTGCTCAGTGCTCAGTACTCAGGGTGCTCAGTGCTCAGTACTCAGGGTGCTCAGTGCTCAGGGTGCTGGGTGCTCAGTCCTCAGGGTGCTGGGTGCTCAGTGCTCAGGGTTCTCGGTGCTCAAGGCTCAGGGTGCTGGGTGCTCAGTACTCAGGGTGCTGGGTGCTCAGTGCTCGGGGTCCTGGGTGCTCAGTACTCAGGGTGCTGGGTGCTCAGTACTCAGGGTGCTGGGTGCTCAGTACTCAGGGTGCTGGGTGCTCAATACTCAGGGTGCTCAGTGCTTGGGGTGCTGGGTGCTCAGTACTCCGGGTGCTGGGTGCTCAGTTCTCGGGGTGCTCGGTGCTCAGTACTCAGTGATCAGGGTGCTCAGTGCTCAGTGCTCAGGGTGCTGGGTGCTCAGTGCTCGGGGTCCTGGGTGCTCAGTACTCAGGGTGCTGGGTGCTCAGTACTCAGGGTGCTGGGTGCTCAGTACTCAGGGTGCTGGGTGCTCAATACTCAGGGTGCTCAGTGCTTGGGGTGCTGGGTGCTCAGTACTCCGGGTGCTGGGTGCTCAGTTCTCGGGGTGCTCGGTGCTCAGTACTCAGTGATCAGGGTGCTCAGTGCTCAGTGCTCAGGGTGCTGGGTGCTCAGTGCTCAGGGTGCTGGGTGCTCAGTACTCAGGGTGCTCGGTGCTCAGTACTCAGGGTGCTGGGTGCTCAGTGCTCGAGGTGCTCAGTACTCAGGGTGCTGTGTGTTCAGTGCTCAGGGTGCTGGGTGCTCAGTACTCAGGGTGCTCGGTGCTTAGTACTCAGGTTGCTGGGTGCTCAGTACTCCGGGTGCTGGGTGCTCAGTGCTCAAGGTGCTGGGTGCTCAGTACTCAGGGTGCTCATTGCTCAGGGTGCAGGGTGCTCAGTACTCAGGGTGCTGGGTGCTCAGTGCTCAGGGTGCTCGGTGCTCGGGGCGCTGGGTGCTCAGTGCTCGGGGTGCTCGGAGCTCAGTACTCAGGGTGCTGGGTGCTCAGTGCTCAGGGTGCTCGGTGCTCAGTACTCAGGGTGCTGGGTGCTCAGTGCTCGGGGTGCTCGGTGCTCAGTACGTTGGGTGCTCACTACCCAGGGTGCTGGGTGCTCAGTGCTCAGGGTGCTGGGTGCTCAGTGCTCAGGGTGCTGGGTGCTCAGTACTCAGGGAGCTGGGTGCTCAGTGCTCAGGGGGCTGGGTGCTCAGTGCTCAGGGTGCTGGGTGCTCAGTACTCAGGGTGCTGGGTGCTCAGTACTCGGGGTGCTGGTTGCTCAGTACTCAGGGTGCTGGGTTCTCAGTACTCAATGGGCTGGGTGCTCAGTACTCGGGTGCTGGGTGCTCAGTGCTCAGGGTGCTGGGTGCTCAGTGCTCGGGGTGCTGGGTGCTCAGTGCTCAGTACTCAGGGTGCTGGGTGCTCAGTGCGCGGGGTGCTGGGTGCTCAGTGATCAGTACTCAGGGTGCTGGGTGCTCAGTGCTGAGGGTGCTGGGTGCTCAGTGCTCAGGGTGCTGGGTGCTCAGTGCTCAGGGTGCTGGGTACTCAGTGCTCAGGGTGCTGTTTGCTCAGTATTCAGGGTGCTCAGTGCTCAGTGCTCGGGGTGCTGGGTGCTCAGTGCTCAGGGTGCTCACTGCTCAGTACTCGGGGTGCTGGGTGCTCAGTGCTCAGTGCTCGGGGTGCTGGGTGCTCAGTGCTCGGGGCGCTGGGTGCTCAGTGCTCGGGGTGCTGGGTGCTCAGTACTCGGGTTGCTGGGTGCTCAGTGCTCAGGGTGCTCAGTGCTCAGTACTCAGTGCTCAGGGTGCTCAGTGCTCAGTGCTCAGGGTGCTGGGTGTTCAGTACTCAGGGTGCTGGCTGCTCAGTACTCAGGGTGCTGGGTGCTCAGTGCTCAGGGTGCTGGGTGCTCAGTGCTCGGGGCGCTGGGTGCTCAGTACTCAGGGTGCTGGTTGCTCAGTGCTCGGGGTGCTTGGTGCTCAGTGCTCAGGGTGCTGGGTGCTCAGTACTCAGGGTGCTGGGTGCTCAGTACTCGGGGTGCTGGGTGCTCAGTACTCAGGGTGCTGTTTGCTCAGTACTCAGGGTGCTGGGTGCTCAGTACTCGGGTGCTGGGTGCTCAGTGCTCAGGGTGCTGGGTTCTCAGTGCTCGGGGTGCTGGGTGCTCAGTGCTCAGTTCTCAGGGTGCTGGGTGCTCAGTGCTCAGGGTGCTGTTTGCTCAGTGCTCAGGGTGCTGGGTGCTCAGTGCTCAGGGTGCTGGGTGTTCAGTACTCAGGGTGCTGGGTGCTCAGTACTCAGGGTGCTGGGTGCTCAGTGCTCAGGGTCCTGGGTGCTCAGTACTCGGGTGCTGGGTGCTCAGTGCTCAGGGTGCTGGGTTCTCAGTGCTCGGGGTGCTGGGTGCTCAGTGCTCAGTACTCAGGGTGCTGGGTGCTCAGTGCTCAGGGTGCTGTTTGCTCAGTGCTCAGGGTGCTGGGTGCTCAGTGCTCAGGGTGCTGGGTGTTCAGTACTCAGGGTGCTGGGTGCTCAGTACTCAGGGTGCTGGGTGCTCAGTGCTCAGGGTCCTGGGTGCTCAGTACTCGGGGTGCTCGGTGCTCAGTGCTCAGGGTGCTGGGTGCTCAGTACTCAGGGTGCTGGGTACTCAGTGCTCAGGGTGCTCGGTGCTCAGTACTCGGGGTGCTGGGTGCTCATTCTCGGGGTGCTGGGTGCTCAGTGTTCGGGGTGCTGGGTGCTCAGTACTCAGGGTGCTGGGTGCTCAGTGCTCAGAGTGCTGGGTGCTCAGTACTCAGGGTGCTGGGTGCTCAGTGCTCAGGGTGCTGGGTGCTCAGTACTAAGGGTGCTGGGAGCTCAGTGCTCAGGGTGATCGGTGCTCAGTACTCAGGGTGCTCAGTACTCAGGGTGCTGGGTGCTCAGTGCTCGGGGTGCTGGGTGCTCAGTACTGAGGGTGCTGGTTGCTCAGTGCTTTGGATTCTGGGTGCTCAGTGCTCAGGATGATCGGTGCTCAGTACTCAGGGTGCTGGGTGCTCAGTGCTCAGGGTGCTGGGTGCTCAGTACTCAGGGTGCTGGGTGCTCAGTACTCAGGGTGCTGGGTGCTCAGTGCTCAGGGTGCTGGGTGATCAGTGCTCAGGGTGCTGGGTGCTCAGTGCTCAGGGTGCTGGGTGCTCAGTGCTCGGGGTGCTGGGTGCTCAGTACTCAGGGTGCTGGGTGCTCAGTGCTCGGGGTGCTCGGTGCTCAGTACGTTGGGTGCTCACAACTCAGGGTGCTGGGTGCTCAGTGCTCAGGGTGCTGGGTGCTCAGTGCTCAGGGTGCTCGGTGCTCAGTGCTCAGGGTGCTGGGTGCTCAGTACTCAGGGTGCTGGTTGCTCAGTACTCAGGGTGCTCATTGCTCAGTACTCAGGGTGCTCAGTGCTCAGTACTCAGGGTGCTCAGTGCTCAGGGTGCTGGGTGCTCAGTCCTCAGGGTGCTGGGTGCTCAGTGCTCAGGGTTCTCGGTGCTCAAGGCTCAGGGTGCTGGGTGCTCAGTACTCAGGGTGCTGGGTGCTCAGTGCTCGGGGTCCTGGGTGCTCAGTACTCAGGGTGCTGGGTGCTCAGTACTCAGGGTGCTGGGTGCTCAGTACTCAGGGTGCTGGGTGCTCAATACTCAGGGTGCTCAGTGCTTGGGGTGCTGGGTGCTCAGTACTCCGGGTGCTGGGTGCTCAGTTCTCGGGGTGCTCGGTGCTCAGTACTCAGTGATCAGGGTGCTCAGTGCTCAGTGCTCAGGGTGCTGGTTGCTCAGTGCTCAGGGTGATGTGTGCTCAGTGCTCAGGGTGCTGGGTGCTAAGTGCTCAGGGTGCTGGGTACTCAGTGCTCAGGGTGCTGGGTGCTCAGTACTCAGGGTGCTGGGTGCTCAGTACTCAGGGTGCTGGGTGCTCAGTGCTCGGGGTGCTATGTGCTCAGTGCTCGCGGTGCTGGGTGCTCAGTGCTCGGGGTGCTCGGTGCTCAGTACTCAGGGTGCTGGGTGCTCAGTGCTCGAGGTGCTCAGTACTCAGGGTGCTGTGTGTTCAGTGCTCAGGGTGCGGGTGCTCAGTACTCAGGGTATTCGGTGCTTAGTACTCAAGTTGCTGGGTGCTCAGTACTCGGGGTGCTCGGTGCTCAGTGCTCAGGGTGCTGGGTGCTCAGTACTCAGGGTGCTGGGTACTCAGTGCTCAGGGTGCTCGGTGCTCAGTACTCGGGGTGCTGGGTGCTCATTCTCGGGGTGCTGGTTGCTCAGTGTTCGGGGTGCTGGGTGCTCAGTACTCAGGGTGCTGGGTGCTCAGTGCTCAGAGTGCTGGGTGCTCAGTACTCAGGGTGCTGGGTGCTCAGTGCTCAGGGTGCTGGGTGCTCAGTACTCAGGGTGCTGGGAGCTCAGTGCTCAGGGTGATCGGTGCTCAGTACTCAGTGTGCTCAGTACTCAGGGTGCTGGGTGCTCAGTGCTCGGGGTGCTGGGTGCTCAGTACTGAGGGTGCTGGTTGCTCAGTGCTTTGGATTCTGGGTGCTCAGTCCTCAGGGTGCTCAGTGCTCAGGGTGCTGGGTGCTCAGTACTCAGGGTGCTCAGTGCTCAGTACTCAGGGTGCTCAGTGCTCAGTACTCAGGGTGCTCAGTGCTCAGGGTGCTGGGTGCTCAGTCCTCAGGGTGCTGGGTGCTCAGTGCTCAGGGTGCTCGGTGCTCAAGGCTCAGGGTGCTGGGTGCTCAGTACTCAGGGTGCTGGGTGCTCAGTGCTCGGGGTGCTGGGTGCTCAGTACTCAGGGTGCTGGGTGCTCAGTACTCAGGGTGCTGGGTGCTCAGTACTCAGGGTGCTGGGTGCTCAATACTCAGGGTGCTCAGTGCTTGGGGTGCTGGGTGCTCAGTACTCCGGGTGCTGGGTGCTCAGTTCTCGGGGTGCTCGGTGCTCAGTGCTCAGGGTCCTGGGTGCTCAGTGCTCAGGGTGATGTGTGCTCAGTGCTCAGGGTGCTGGGTGCTAAGTGCTCAGGGTGCTGGGTACTCAGTGCTCAGAGTGCTGGGTGCTCAGTACTCAGGGTGCTGGGTGCTCAGTACTCAGGGTGCTGGGTGCTCAGTGCTCGGGGTGCTATGTGCTCAGTGCTCGCGGTGCTGGGTGCTCAGTGCTCGGGGTGCTCGGTGCTCAGTACTCAGGGTGCTGGGTGCTCAGTGCTCGAGGTGCTCAGTACTCAGGGTGCTGTGTGTTCAGTGCTCAGGGTGCTGGGTGCTCAGTACTCAGGGTGCTCGGTGCTTAGTACTCAGGTTGCTGGGTGCTCAGTACTCCGGGTGCTGGGTGCTCAGTGCTCAAGGTGCTGGGTGCTCAGTACTCAGGGTGCTCATTGCTCAGGGTGCAGGGTGCTCAGTACTCAGGGTGCTGGGTGCTCAGTGCTCAGGGTGCTCGGTGCTCGGGGCGCTGGGTGCTCAGTGCTCGGGGTGCTCGGAGCTCAGTACTCAGGGTGCTGGGTGCTCAGTGCTCAGGGTGCTCGGTGCTCAGTACTCAGGGTGCTGGGTGCTCAGTGCTCGGGGTGCTCGGTGCTCAGTACGTTGGGTGCTCACTACCCAGGGTGCTGGGTGCTCAGTGCTCAGGGTGCTGGGTGCTCAGTGCTCAGGGTGCTGGGTGCTCAGTACTCAGGGAGCTGGGTGCTCAGTGCTCAGGGGGCTGGGTGCTCAGTGCTCAGGGTGCTGGGTGCTCAGTACTCAGGGTGCTGGGTGCTCAGTACTCGGGGTGCTGGTTGCTCAGTACTCAGGGTGCTGGGTTCTCAGTACTCAATGGGCTGGGTGCTCAGTACTCGGGTGCTGGGTGCTCAGTGCTCAGGGTGCTGGGTGCTCAGTGCTCGGGGTGCTGGGTGCTCAGTGATCAGTACTCAGGGTGCTGGGTGCTCAGTGCTGAGGGTGCTGGGTGCTCAGTGCTCAGGGTGCTGGGTGCTCAGTGCTCAGTGCTCAGGGTGCTGGGTGTTCAGTACTCAGGGTGCTGGCTGCTCAGTACTCAGGGTGCTGGGTGCTCAGTGCTCAGGGTGCTGGGTGCTCAGTGCTCGGGGCGCTGGGTGCTCAGTACTCAGGGTGCTGGTTGCTCAGTGCTCGGGGTGCTTGGTGCTCAGTGCTCAGGGTGCTGGGTGCTCAGTACTCAGGGTGCTGGGTGCTCAGTACTCGGGGTGCTGGGTGCTCAGTACTCAGGGTGCTGTTTGCTCAGTACTCAGGGTGCTGGGTGCTCAGTACTCGGGTGCTGGGTGCTCAGTGCTCAGGGTGCTGGGTTCTCAGTGCTCGGGGTGCTGGGTGCTCAGTGCTCAGTTCTCAGGGTGCTGGGTGCTCAGTGCTTGGGGTGCTGGGTGCTCAGTGCTCAGTTCTCAGGGTGCTGGGTGCTCAGTGCTCAGGGTGCTGTTTGCTCAGTGCTCAGGGTGCTGGGTGCTCAGTGCTCAGGGTGCTGGGTGTTCAGTACTCAGGGTGCTGGGTGCTCAGTACTCAGGGTGCTGGGTGCTCAGTGCTCAGGGACCTGGGTGCTCAGTACTCGGGGTGCTCGGTGCTCAGTGCTCAGGGTGCTGGGTGCTCAGTACTCAGGGTGCTGGGTACTCAGTGCTCAGGGTGCTCGGTGCTCAGTACTCGGGGTGCTGGGTGCTCATTCTCGGGGAGCTGGGTGCTCAGTGTTCGGGGTGCTGGGTGCTCAGTACTCAGGGTGCTGGGTGCTCAGTGCTCAGAGTGCTGGGTGCTCAGTACTCAGGGTGCTGGGTGCTCAGTGCTCAGGGTGCTGGGTGCTCAGTACTAAGGGTGCTGGGAGCTCAGTGCTCAGGGTGATCGGTGCTCAGTACTCAGGGTGCTCAGTACTCAGGGTGCTGGGTGCTCAGTGCTCGGGGTGCTGGGTGCTCAGTACTGAGGGTGCTGGTTGCTCAGTGCTTTGGATTCTGGGTGCTCAGTGCTCAGGATGATCGGTGCTCAGTACTCAGGGTGCTGGGTGCTCAGTGCTCAGGGTGCTGGGTGCTCAGTACTCAGGGTGCTGGGTGCTCAGTACTCAGGGTGCTGGGTGCTCAGTGCTCAGGGTGCTGGGTGATCAGTGCTCAGGGTGCTGGGTGCTCAGTGCTCAGGGTGCTGGGTGCTCAGTGCTCGGGGTGCTGGGTGCTCAGTACTCAGGGTGCTGGGTGCTCAGTGCTCGGGGTGCTCGGTGCTCAGTACGTTGGGTGCTCACAACTCAGGGTGCTGGGTGCTCAGTGCTCAGGGTGCTGGGTGCTCAGTGCTCAGGGTGCTCGGTGCTCAGTGCTCAGGGTGCTGGGTGCTCAGTACTCAGGGTGCTGGTTGCTCAGTACTCAGGGTGCTCAGTGCTCAGTACTCAGGGTGCTCAGTGCTCAGTACTCAGGGTGCTCAGTGCTCAGGGTGCTGGGTGCTCAGTCCTCAGGGTGCTGGGTGCTCAGTGCTCAGGGTTCTCGGTGCTCAAGGCTCAGGGTGCTGGGTGCTCAGTACTCAGGGTGCTGGGTGCTCAGTGCTCGGGGTCCTGGGTGCTCAGTACTCAGGGTGCTGGGTGCTCAGTACTCAGGGTGCTGGGTGCTCAGTACTCAGGGTGCTGGGTGCTCAATACTCAGGGTGCTCAGTGCTTGGGGTGCTGGGTGCTCAGTACTCCGGGTGCTGGGTGCTCAGTTCTCGGGGTGCTCGGTGCTCAGTACTCAGTGATCAGGGTGCTCAGTGCTCAGTGCTCAGGGTGCTGGGTGCTCAGTGCTCAGGGTGATGTGTGCTCAGTGCTCAGGGTGCTGGGTGCTAAGTGCTCAGGGTGCTGGGTACTCAGTGCTCAGGGTGCTGGGTGCTCAGTACTCAGGGTGCTGGGTGCTCAGTGCTCGAGGTGCTCAGTACTCAGGGTGCTGTGTGTTCAGTGCTCAGGGTGCTGGGTGCTCAGTACTCAGGGTGCTCGGTGCTTAGTACTCAGGTTGCTGGGTGCTCAGTACTCCGGGTGCTGGGTGCTCAGTGCTCAAGGTGCTGGGTGCTCAGTACTCAGGGTGCTCATTGCTCAGGGTGCAGGGTGCTCAGTACTCAGGGTGCTGGGTGCTCAGTGCTCAGGGTGCTCGGTGCTCGGGGCGCTGGGTGCTCAGTGCTCGGGGTGCTCGGAGCTCAGTACTCAGGGTGCTGGGTGCTCAGTGCTCAGGGTGCTCGGTGCTCAGTACTCAGGGTGCTGGGTGCTCAGTGCTCGGGGTGCTCGGTGCTCAGTACGTTGGGTGCTCACTACCCAGGGTGCTGGGTGCTCAGTGCTCAGGGTGCTGGGTGCTCAGTGCTCAGGGTGCTGGGTGCTCAGTACTCAGGGAGCTGGGTGCTCAGTGCTCAGGGGGCTGGGTGCTCAGTGCTCAGGGTGCTGGGTGCTCAGTACTCAGGGTGCTGGGTGCTCAGTACTCGGGGTGCTGGTTGCTCAGTACTCAGGGTGCTGGGTTCTCAGTACTCAATGGGCTGGGTGCTCAGTACTCGGGTTCTGGGTGCTCAGTGCTCAGGGTGCTGGGTGCTCAGTGCTCGGGGTGCTGGGTGCTCAGTGCTCAGTACTCAGGGTGCTGGGTGCTCAGTGCGCGGGGTGCTGGGTGCTCAGTGATCAGTACTCAGGGTGCTGGGTGCTCAGTGCTGAGGGTGCTGGGTGCTCAGTGCTCAGGGTGCTGGGTGCTCAGTGCTCAGGGTGCTGGGTACTCAGTGCTCAGGGTGCTGTTTGCTCAGTATTCAGGGTGCTCAGTGCTCAGTGCTCGGGGTGCTGGGTGCTCAGTGCTCAGGGTGCTCACTGCTCAGTACTCGGGGTGCTGGGTGCTCAGTGCTCAGTGCTCGGGGTGCTGGGTGCTCAGTGCTCGGGGCGCTGGGTGCTCAGTGCTCGGGGTGCTGGGTGCTCAGTACTCGGGTTGCTGGGTGCTCAGTGCTCAGGGTGCTCAGTGCTCAGTACTCAGTGCTCAGGGTGCTCAGTGCTCAGTGCTCAGGGTGCTGGGTGTTCAGTACTCAGGGTGCTGGCTGCTCAGTACTCAGGGTGCTGGGTGCTCAGTGCTCAGGGTGCTGGGTGCTCAGTGCTCGGGGCGCTGGGTGCTCAGTACTCAGGGTGCTGGTTGCTCAGTGCTCGGGGTGCTTGGTGCTCAGTGCTCAGGGTGCTGGGTGCTCAGTACTCAGGGTGCTGGGTGCTCAGTACTCGGGGTGCTGGGTGCTCAGTACTCAGGGTGCTGTTTGCTCAGTACTCAGGGTGCTGGGTGCTCAGTACTCGGGTGCTGGGTGCTCAGTGCTCAGGGTGCTGGGTTCTCAGTGCTCGGGGTGCTGGGTGCTCAGTGCTCAGTTCTCAGGGTGCTGGGTGCTCAGTGCTTGGGGTGCTGGGTGCTCAGTGCTCAGTACTCAGGGTGCTGGGTGCTCAGTGCTCAGGGTGCTGTTTGCTCAGTGCTCAGGGTGCTGGGTGCTCAGTGCTCAGGGTGCTGGGTGTTCAGTACTCAGGGTGCTGGGTGCTCAGTACTCAGGGTGCTGGGTGCTCAGTGCTCAGGGTCCTGGGTGCTCAGTACTCGGGGTGCTCGGTGCTCAGTGCTCAGGGTGCTGGGTGCTCAGTACTCAGGGTGCTGGGTACTCAGTGCTCAGGGTGCTCGGTGCTCAGTACTCGGGGTGCTGGGTGCTCATTCTCGGGGTGCTGGGTGCTCAGTGTTCGGGGTGCTGGGTGCTCAGTACTCAGGGTGCTGGGTGCTCAGTGCTCAGAGTGCTGGGTGCTCAGTACTCAGGGTGCTGGGTGCTCAGTGCTCAGGGTGCTGGGTGCTCAGTACTAAGGGTGCTGGGAGCTCAGTGCTCAGGGTGATCGGTGCTCAGTACTCAGGGTGCTCAGTACTCAGGGTGCTGGGTGCTCAGTGCTCGGGGTGCTGGGTGCTCAGTACTGAGGGTGCTGGTTGCTCAGTGCTTTGGATTCTGGGTGCTCAGTGCTCAGGATGATCGGTGCTCAGTACTCAGGGTGCTGGGTGCTCAGTGCTCAGGGTGCTGGGTGCTCAGTACTCAGGGTGCTGGGTGCTCAGTACTCAGGGTGCTGGGTGCTCAGTGCTCAGGGTGCTGGGTGATCAGTGCTCAGGGTGCTGGGTGCTCAGTGCTCATGGTGCTGGGTGCTCAGTGCTCGGGGTGCTGGGTGCTCAGTACTCAGGGTGCTGGGTGCTCAGTGCTCGGGGTGCTCGGTGCTCAGTACGTTGGGTGCTCACAACTCAGGGTGCTGGGTGCTCAGTGCTCAGGGTGCTGGGTGCTCAGTGCTCAGGGTGCTCGGTGCTCAGTGCTCAGGGTGCTGGGTGCTCAGTACTCAGGGTGCTGGTTGCTCAGTACTCAGGGTGCTCATTGCTCAGTACTCAGGGTGCTCAGTGCTCAGTACTCAGGGTGCTCAGTGCTCAGGGTGCTGGGTGCTCAGTCCTCAGGGTGCTGGGTGCTCAGTGCTCAGGGTTCTCGGTGCTCAAGGCTCAGGGTGCTGGGTGCTCAGTACTCAGGGTGCTGGGTGCTCAGTGCTCGGGGTCCTGGGTGCTCAGTACTCAGGGTGCTGGGTGCTCAGTACTCAGGGTGCTGGGTGCTCAGTACTCAGGGTGCTGGGTGCTCAATACTCAGGGTGCTCAGTGCTTGGGGTGCTGGGTGCTCAGTACTCCGGGTGCTGGGTGCTCAGTTCTCGGGGTGCTCGGTGCTCAGTACTCAGTGATCAGGGTGCTCAGTGCTCAGTGCTCAGGGTGCTGGGTGCTCAGTGCTCAGGGTGATGTGTGCTCAGTGCTCAGGGTGCTGGGTGCTAAGTGCTCAGGGTGCTGGGTACTCAGTGCTCAGGGTGCTGGGTGCTCAGTACTCAGGGTGCTGGGTGCTCAGTACTCAGGGTGCTGGGTGCTCAGTGCTCGGGGTGCTATGTGCTCAGTGCTCGCGGTGCTGGGTGCTCAGTGCTCGGGGTGCTCGGTGCTCAGTACTCAGGGTGCTGGGTGCTCAGTGCTCGAGGTGCTCAGTACTCAGGGTGCTGTGTGTTCAGTGCTCAGGGTGCGGGTGCTCAGTACTCAGGGTGCTCGGTGCTTAGTACTCAAGTTGCTGGGTGCTCAGTACTCCGGGTGCTGGGTGCTCAGTGCTCAAGGTGCTGGGTGCTCAGTACTCAGGGTGCTCATTGCTCAGGGTGCAGGGTGCTCAGTACTCAGGGTGCTGGGTGCTCAGTGCTCAGGGTGCTCGGTGCTCGGGGCGCTGGGTGCTCAGTGCTCGGGGTGCTCGGAGCTCAGTACACAGGGTGCTGGGTGCTCAGTGCTCAGGGTGCTCGGTGCTCAGTACTCAGGGTGCTGGGTGCTCAGTGCTCGGGGTGCTCGGTGCTCAGTACGTTGGGTGCTCACTACTCAGGGTGCTGGGTGCTCAGTGCTCAGGGTGCTGGGTGCTCAGTGCTCAGGGTGCTGGGTGCTCAGTACTCAGGGAGCTGGGTGCTCAGTGCTCGGGGTGCAGGGTGCTCAGTGCTCAGGGTGCTGGGTGCTCAGTACTCAGGGTGCTGGGTGATCAGTACTCGGGGTGCTGGGTGCTCAGTACTCAGGGTGCTGGGTGCTCAGTACTCAATGTGCTGGGTGCTCAGTACTCGGGTGCTGGGTGCTCAGTGCTCAGGGTGCTGGGTGCTCAATGCTCGGGGTGCTGGGTGCTCAGTGATCAGTACTCAGGGTGCTGGGTGCTCAGTGCTGAGGGTGCTGGGTGCTCAGTGCTCAGGGTGCTGGGTGCTCAGTGCTCAGGGTGCTGGGTACTCAGTGCTCAGGGTGCTGGGTGCTCAGTACTCAGGGTGCTCAGTGCTCAGTACTCGGGGTGCTGGGTGCTCAGTGCTCAGGTTGCTCACTGCTCAGTACTCGGGGTGCTAGGTGCTCAGTGCTCAGTGCTCGGGGTGCTGGGTTCTCAGTGCTCGGGGCGCTGGGTGCTCAGTGCTCGGGGTGCTGGGTGCTCAGTACTCGGGTTGCTGGGTGCTCAGTGCTCAGGGTGCTCAGTGCTCAGTACTCAGTGCTCAGGGTGCTCAGTGCTCCGTGCTCAGGGTGCTGGGTGTTCAGTACACAGGGTGCTGGTTGCTCAGTACTCAGGGTGCTGGGTGCTCAGTGCTCAGGGTGCTGGGTGCTCAGTGCTCGGGGCGCTGGGTGCTCAGTACTCAGGGTTCTGGGTGCTCAGTGCTCGGGGTGCTTGGTGCTCAGTGCTCAGGGTGCTGGGTGCTCAGTACTCAGGGTGCTGGGTGCTCAGTACTCGGGGTGCTGGGTGCTCAGTACTCAGGGTGCTGTTTGCTCAGTACTCAGGGTGCTGGGTGCTCAGTACTCGGGTGCTGGGTGCTCAGTGCTCAGGGTGCTGGGTGCTCAGTGCTCGGGGTGCTGGGTGCTCAGTGCTCAGTTCTCAGGGTGCTGGGTGCTCAGTGCTTGGGGTGCTGGGTGCTCAATGCTCAGTACTCAGGGTGCTGGGTGCTCAGTGCTCAGGGTGCTGTTTGCTCAGTGCTCAGGGTGCTGGGTGCTCAGTGCTCAGGGTGCTGGGTACTCAGTGCTCAGGGTGCTGGGTGCTCAGTACTCAGGGTGCTCAGTGCTCAGTACTCGGGGTGCTGGGTGCTCAGTGCTCAGGTTGCTCACTGCTCAGTACTCGGGGTGCTAGGTGCTCAGTGCTCAGTGCTCGGGGTGCTGGGTGCTCAGTGCTCGGGGCGCTGGGTGCTCAGTGCTCGGGGTGCTGGGTGCTCAGTACTCGGGTTGCTGGGTGCTCAGTGCTCAGGGTGCTCAGTGCTCAGTACTCAGTGCTCTGGGTGCTCAGTGCTCCGTGCTCAGGGTGCTGGGTGTTCAGTACTCAGGGTGCTGGGTGCTCAGTACTCAGGGTGCTGGGTGCTCAGTGCTCAGGGTGCTGGGTGCTCAGTGCTCGGGGCGCTGGGTGCTCAGTACTCAGGGTTCTGGGTGCTCAGTGCTCGGGGTGCTTGGTGCTCAGTGCTCAGGGTGCTGGGTGCTCAGTACTCAGGGTGCTGGGTGCTCAGTACTCGGGGTGCTGGGTGCTCAGTACTCAGGGTGCTGTTTGCTCAGTACTCAGGGTGCTGGGTGCTCAGTACTCGGGTGCTGGGTGCTCAGTGCTCAGGGTGCTGGGTGCTCAGTGCTCGGGGTGCTGGGTGCTCAGTGCTCAGTTCTCAGGGTGCTGGGTGCTCAGTGCTTGGGGTGCTGGGTGCTCAGTGCTCAGTACTCAGGGTGCTGGGTGCTAAGTGCTCAGGGTGCTGTTTGCTCAGTGCTCAGGGTGCTGGGTGCTCAGTGCTCAGGGTGCTGGGTACTCAGTGCTCAGGGTGCTGGGTGCTCAGTGCTCGAGGTGCTCAGTACTCGGGGTGCTGTGTGTTCAGTGCTCAGGGTGCTGGGTGCTCAGTACTCAGGGTGCTCGGTGCTTAGAACTCAGGGTGCTGGGTGCTCAGTACTCCGGGTGCTGGGTGCTCAGTGCTCGGGGTGCTCGGTGCTCAGTGCTCAAGGTGCTGGGTGCTCAGTACTCAGGTTGCTCATTGCTCAGGGTGCTGGGTGCTCAGTAGTCAGGGTGCTGGGTGCTCAGTGCTCAGGGTGCTCGGTGCTCGGGGCGCTGGGTGCTCAGTGCTCGGGGTGCTCGGAGCTCAGTACTCAGGGTGCTGGGTGTTCAGTGCTCGGGGTGCTCGGTGCTCAGTACTCAGGGTGCTGGGTGCTCAGTGCTCGGGGTGCTCGGTGCTCAGTACGTTGGGTGCTCACTACTCAGGGTGCTGGGTGCTCATTGCTCAGGGTGCTGGGTGGTCAGTACTCAGGGTGCTGGTTGCTCAGTGCTCGGGGTGCTGAATGCTCAGTGCTAAGGGTGCTGGGTGCTCAGTACTCAGGGTGCTGGGTGCTCAGTACTCGGGGTGCTGGGTGCTCAGTGATCGGGGTGCTGGGTGCTCAGTACTCAGGGTGCTGGGTGCTCAGTACTCAGGGTGCTGGGTGCTCAGTACTCAGGGTGCTGGGTGCTCAGTACTCGGGTGCTGTGTGCTCAGTGCTCAGGGTGCATGGTGCTCAGTGCTCGGGGTGCTGGGTGCTCAGTGCTCAGTACTCAGGGTGCTGGGTGCTCAGTGCCTGGGGTGCTGGGTGCTCAGTGCTCAGTACTCAGGGTGCTGGGTGCTCAGAGCTCAGGGTGCTGGGTGCTCAGTGCTCAGTACTCAGGGTGCTGGGTGATCAGTGCCTGGGGTGCTGGGTGCTCAGTGCTCAGTACTCAGGGTGCTGGGTGCTCAGTGCTCAGGGTGCTGGGTGCTCAGTGCTCGGGGTGCTGTGTGCTCAGTACTCAGGGTGCTGGGTGCTCAGTACTCCGGGTGCTGGGTTCTCAGTTCTCGGGGTGCTCGGTGCTCAGTACTCAGTGATCAGGGTGCTCAGTGCTCAGTGCTCAGGGTGCTGGGTGTTCAGTACTCAGGGTGCTGGGTGCTCAGTACTCAGGGTGCTGGGTGCTCAGTGCTCAGGGTGCTGGGTGCTCAGTACTCGGGGTGCTCGGTGCTCAGTGCTCAGGGTGCTGGGTGCTCAGTACTCAGGGTGCTGGGTACTCAGTGCTCAGGGTGCTCGGTGCTCAGTACTCGGGGTGCTGGGTGCTCATTCTCGGGGTGCTGGGTGCTCAGTGTTCGGGGTGCTGGGTGCTCAGTACTCAGGGTGCTGGGTGCTCAGTGCTCAGAGTGCTGGGTGCTCAGTACTCAGGGTGCTGGGTGCTCAGTGCTCAGGGTGCTGGGTGCTCAGTACTCAGGGTGCTGGGTGATCAGTGCTCAGGGTGCTGGGTGCTCAGTGCTCAGTGCTCAGGGTGCTGAGTGCTCAGTCCTCAGGGTGCTCAGTGCTCAGGGTGCTGGGTGCTCAGTGCTCGGGGTGCTGGGTGCTCAGTACTCAGGGTGCTGGGTGCTCAGTGCTCGGGGTGCTGGGTGCTCAGTACTGAGGGTGCTGGTTGCTCAGTGCTTTGGATTCTGGGTGCTCAGTCCTCAGGGTGCTCAGTGCTCAGGGTGCTGGGTGCTCAGTACTCAGGTTGCTCAGTGCTCAGTACTCAGGGTGCTCAGTGCTCAGTACTCAGGGTGCTCAGTGCTCAGGGTGCTGGGTGCTCAGTCCTCAGGGTGCTGGGTGCTCAGTGCTCAGGGTGCTCGGTGCTCAAGGCTCAGGGTGCTGGGTGCTCAGTACTCAGGGTGCTGGGTGCTCAGTGCTCGGGGTGCTGGGTGCTCAGTACTCAGGGTGCTGGGTGCTCAGTACTCAGGGTGCTGGGTGCTCAGTACTCAGGGTGCTGGGTGCTCAATACTCAGGGTGCTCAGTGCTTGGGGTGCTGGGTGCTCAGTGCTCGGGGTGCTGGGTGCTCAGTTCTCGGGGTGCTCGGTGCTCAGTACTCAGTGATCAGGGTGCTCAGTGCTCAGTGCTCAGGGTGCTGGGTGCTCAGTGCTCAGGGTGATGTGTGCTCAGTGCTCAGGGTGCTGGGTGCTAAGTGCTCAGGGTGCTGGGTACTCAGTGCTCAGAGTGCTGGGTGCTCAGTACTCAGGGTGCTGGGTGCTCAGTACTCAGGGTGCTGGGTGCTCAGTGCTCGGGGTGCTATGTGCTCAGTGCTCGCGGTGCTGGGTGCTCAGTGCTCGGGGTGCTCGGTGCTCAGTACTCAGGGTGCTGGGTGCTCAGTGCTCGAGGTGCTCAGTACTCAGGGTGCTGTGTGTTCAGTGCTCAGGGTGCTGGGTGCTCAGTACTCAGGGTGCTCGGTGCTTAGTACTCAGGTTGCTGGGTGCTCAGTACTCCGGGTGCTGGGTGCTCAGTGCTCAAGGTGCTGGGTGCTCAGTACTCAGGGTGCTCATTGCTCAGGGTGCAGGGTGCTCAGTACTCAGGGTGCTGGGTGCTCAGTGCTCAGGGTGCTCGGTGCTCGGGGCGCTGGGTGCTCAGTGCTCGGGGTGCTCGGAGCTCAGTACTCAGGGTGCTGGGTGCTCAGTGCTCAGGGTGCTTGGTGCTCAGTACTCAGGGTGCTGGGTGCTCAGTGCTCGGGGTGCTCGGTGCTCAGTACGTTGGGTGCTCACTACCCAGGGTGCTGGGTGCTCAGTGCTCAGGGTGCTGGGTGCTCAGTGCTCAGGGTGCTGGGTGCTCAGTACTCAGGGAGCTGGGTGCTCAGTGCTCGGGGTGCTGGGTGCTCAGTGCTCAGGGTGCTGGGTGCTCAGTACTCAGGGTGCTGGGTGCTCAGTACTCGGGGTGCTGGTTGCTCAGTACTCAGGGTGCTGGGTGCTCAGTACTCAATGGGCTGGGTGCTCAGTACTCGGGTGCTGGGTGCTCAGTGCTCAGGGTGCTGGGTGCTCAGTGCTCGGGGTGCTGGGTGCTCAGTGCTCAGTACTCAGGGTGCTGGGTGCTCAGTGCTCGGGGTGCTGGGTGCTCAGTGATCAGTACTCAGGGTGCTGGGTGCTCAGTGCTGAGGGTGCTGGGTGCTCAGTGCTCAGGGTGCTGGGTGCTCAGTGCTCAGGGTGCTGGGTACTCAGGGCTCAGGGTGCTGTTTGCTCAGTACTCAGGGTGCTCAGTGATAAGTGCTCGGGGTGCTGGGTGCTCAGTGCTCAGGGTGCTCACTGCTCAGTACTCGGGGTGCTGGGTGCTCAGTGCTCAGTGCTCGGGGTGCTGGGTGCTCAGTGCTCGGGGCGCTGGGTGCTCAGTGCTCGGGGTGCTGGGTGCTCAGTACTCGGGTTTCTGGGTGCTCAGTGCTCAGGGTGCTCAGTGCTCAGTACTCAGTGCTCAGGGTGCTCAGTGCTCAGTGCTCAGGGTGCTGGGAGTTCAGTACTCAGGGTGCTGGGTGCTCAGTACTCAGGGTGCTGGGTGCTCAGTGCTCAGGGTGCTGGGTGCTCAGTGCTCGGGGCGCTGGGTGCTCAGTACTCAGGGTGCTGGTTGCTCAGTGCTCGGGGTGCTTGGTGCTCAGTGCTCAGGGTGCTGGGTGCTCAGTACTCAGGGTGCTGGGTGCTCAGTACTCGGGGTGCTGGGTGCTCAGTACTCAGGGTGCTGTTTGCTCAGTACTCAGGGTGCTGGGTGCTCAGTACTCGGGTGCTGGGTGCTCAGTGCTCAGGGTGCTGGGTTCTCAGTGCTCGGGGTGCTGGGTGCTCAGTGCTCAGTTCTCAGGGTGCTGGGTGCTCAGTGCTTGGGGTGCTGGGTGCTCAGTGCTCAGTACTCAGGGTGCTGGGTGCTCAGTGCTCAGGGTGCTGTTTGCTCAGTGCTCAGGGTCCTGGGTTCTCAGTGCTCAGGGTGCTGGGTACTCAGTGCTCAGGGTGCTGGGTGCTCAGTGCTCGAGGTGCTCAGTACTCAGGGTGCTGTGTGTTCAGTGCTCAGGGTGCTGGGTGCTCAGTACTCAGGGTGCTCGGTGCTTAGAACTCAGGGTGCTGGGTGTTCAGTACTCAGGGTGCTGGGTGCTCAGTGCTCGGGGTGCTCGGTGCTCAGTGCTCAAGGTGCTGGGTGCTCAGTACTCAGGTTGCTCATTGCTCAGGGTGCTGGGTGCTCAGTAGTCAGGGTGCTGGGTGCTCAGTGCTCAGGGTGCTCGGTGCTCGGGGCGCTGGGTGCTCAGTGCTCGGGGTGCTCGGAGCTCAGTAGTCAGGCTGCTGGGTGTTCAGTGCTCGGGGTGCTCGGTGTTCAGTACTCAGGGTGCTGGGTGCTCAGTGCTCGGGGTGCTCGGTGCTCAGTACGTTGGGTGCTCACTACTCAGGGTGCTGGGTGCTCATTGCTCAGCCTGCTGGGTGGTCAGTACTCAGGGTGCTGGTTGCTCAGTGCTCGGGGTGCTGGGTGCTCAGTGCTCAGGGTGCTGGGTGCTCAGTACTCAGGGTGCTGGGTGCTCAGTACTCGGGGAGCTGGGTGCTCAGTGATCGGGGTGCTGGGTGCTCAGTACTCAGGGTGCTGGGTGCTCAGTACGCAGGGTGCTGGGTGCGCAGTACTCAGGGTGCTGGGTGCTCAGTACTCGGGTGCTGTGTGCTCAGTGCTCAGGGTGCATGGTGCTCAGTGCTCGGGGTGCTGGGTGCTCAGTGCTCAGTACTCAGGGTGCTGGGTGCTCAGTGCCTGGGGTGCTGGGTGCTCAGTGCTCAGTACTCAGGGTGCTGGGTGCTCAGAGCTCAGGGTGCTGGGTGCTCAGTGCTCAGGGTGCTGGGTGCTCAGTGCTCGGGGTGCTGGGTGCTCAGTGCTCAGTACTCAGGGTGCTGGGTGCTCAGTGCTCGGTGTGCTGGGTGCTCAGTGCTCAGTACTCATGGTGCTGGGTGCTCAGTGCTCAGGGTGCTGGGTGCTCAGTGCTCGGGGTGCTGGGTGCTCAGTACTCAGGGTGCTGGGTGCTCAGTACTCCGGGTGCTGGGTTCTCGGTTCTCGGGGTGCTCGGTGCTCAGTACTCAGTGATCAGGGTGCTCAGTGCTCAGTGCTCAGGGTGCTGGGTGTTCAGTACTCAGGGTGCTGGGTGCTCAGTACTCAGGGTGCTGTGTGCTTAGTGCTCAGCGTGCTGGGTGCTCAGTACTCGGGGTGCTCGGTGCTCAGTGCTCAGGGTGCTGGGTGCTCAGTACTCAGGGTGCTGGGTACTCAGTGCTCAGGGTGCTCGGTGCTCAGTACTCGGGGTGCTGGGTCCTCATTCTCGGGTGCTGGCTGCTCAGTGTTCGGGTTGCTGGGTGCTCAGTACTCAGGGTGCTGGGTGCTCAGTGCTCAGGGTGCTGGGTGCTCAGTACTCAGGGTGCTGGGAGCTCAGTGCTCAGGGTGCTGGGTGCTCAGTACTCAGGGTGCTGGGAGCTCAGTGCTCAGGGTGATCGGTGCTCAGTACTCAGGGTGCTCAGTACTCAGGGTGCTGGTTGCTCAGTGCTCGGGGTGCTGGATGCTCAGTACTGAGGGTGCTGGGTGCTCAGTGCTTTGGGTTCTGGGTGCTCAGTGCTCAGGATGATCGGTGCTCAGTACTCAGGGTGCTGGGTGCTCAGTGCTCAGGGTGCTGGGTGCTCAGTCCTCAGGGTGCTCAGTGGTCAGGGTGCTGGGTGCTCATTGCTCGGGGTGCTCGGTGCTCAGTACTCAGGGTGCTGAGTGCTCAGTACTCAGGGTGCTGGGTGCTCAGTACTCAGGGTGCTGGGTGCTCAGTGCTCAGGGTGCTGGGTGATCAGTGCTCAGGGTGCTGGGTGCTCAGTGCTCAGGGTGCTGGGTGCTCAGTTCTCGGGGCGCTGGTTGCTCAGTACTCAGGGTGCTGGGTGCTCAGTGCTCGGGGTGCTCGGTGCTCAGTACGTTGGGTGCTCACTACTCAGGGTGCTGGGTGCTCAGTGCTCAGGGTGCTGGGTGCTCAGTGCTCAGGGTGCTCGGTGCTCAGTGCTCAGGGTGCTGGGTGCTCAGTACTCAGGGTGCTGGTTGCTCAGTACTCAGGGTGCTCAGTGCTCAGTACTCAGGGTGCTCAGTGCTCAGTACTCAGGGTGCTCAGTGCTCAGGGTGCTGGGTGCTCAGTACTCAGGGTGCTGGGTGCACAGTACTCGGGGTGCTGGGTGCTCAGTACTCAGGGTGCTGGGTGCTCAGTACTCAGGGTGCTGTGTGCTCAGTACTCGGGTGCTGGGTGCTCAGTGCACAGGGTGCTGGGTGCTCAGTGCTCGGGGTGCTGGGTGCTCAGTGCTCAGTACTCAGGGTGCTGGGTGCTCAGTGCTCGGGGTGCTGGGTGCTCAGTGATCAGTACTCAGGGTGTTGGGTGCTCAGTGCTCAGGGTGCTGGGTGCTCAGTGCTCAGGGTGCTGGGTGCTCAGTGCTCAGGGTGCTGGGTACTCAGTGCTCAGGGTGCTGGGTGCTCAGTACTCAGGGTGCTCAGTGCTGAGTACTCAGGGTGCTGGGTGCTCAGTGCTCGCCGTGCTGGGTGCTCAGTGCTCAATACTCAGGGTGCTGGGTGCTCAGTGCTCAGGGTGCTGGTGCTCAGTGCTCAGGGTGCTCGGTGCTCAGTGCTCAGGGTGCTCAGTGCTCGGGGTGCTCGGAGCTCAGTACTCAGGGTGCTGGGTGCTCAGTGCTCGGGGTGCTCGGTGCTCAGTACTCAGGGTGCTGGGTGCTCAGTGCTCGGGGTGCTGGGTGCTCAGTGCTCAGTACTCAGGGTGCTGGGTGCTCAGTGCTCAGGGTGCTGTGTGCTCAGTGCTCAGGGTGCTGTTTGCTCAGTACTCAGAGTGCTGGGTGCTCAGTGCTCGGGGTGCTGGGTGCTCAGTGCTCAGGGTGCTGGGTGCTCAGTGCTCAGTACTCAGGGTGCTGGGTGCTCAGTGCTCAGGGTGCTGGGTGCTCAGTGCTCAGGGTGCTCGGTGCTCAGTGCTCAGGGTGCTGGGTACTCAGTACTCAGGGTGCTGGTTGCTCAGTACTCAGGGTGCTCAGTGCTCAGTACTCAGGGAGCTCAGTGCTCAGTACTCAGGGTGCTCAGTGCTCAGGGTGCTGGGTGCTCAGTCCTCAGGGTGCTGGGTGCTCAGTGCTCGGGTGCTGGGTGCTCAGTACTCAGGGTGCGGGTTGCTCAGTACTCAGGGTGCTGGCTGCTCAGTACTCAGGGTGCTGGGTGCTCAATACTCAGGGTGCTCAGTGCTTGGTGTGCTGGGTGCTCAGTACTCCAGGTGCTGGGTGCTCAGTTCTCGGGGTGCTCGGTGCTCAGTACTCAGTGATCAGGGTGCTCAGTGCTCAGTGCTCAGGGTGCTGGGTGCTCAGTGCTCAGGGTGCTGGGTGCTCAGTGCTCAGGGTGCTGTGTGCTCAGTACTCAGAGTGCTGGGTGCTCAGTGCTCGGGGTGCTGGGTGCTCAGTGCTCAGGGTGCTGGGTGCTCAGTACTCAGGGTGCTGGGTGCTCAGTACTAGGGGTGCTGGGTGCTCAGTACTCAGGGTGCTGGGTGCTCAGTACTCAGGGTGCTGTGTGCTCAGTACTCGGGTGCTGGGTGCTCAGTGCTCAGGGTGCTTGGTGCTCAGTACTCAGTGATCAGGGTGCTCAGTGCTCAGTGCTCAGGCTGCTGGGTGCTCAGTGCTCAGGGTGCTGGGTGCTCAGTGCTCAGGTTGCTGGGTGCTCAGTACTCAGGGTGCTGGGTGCTCAGTGCTCGGGGTGATGGGTGTTCAGTGCTCAGGGTGCTGGGTGCTCAGTACTCAGGGTGCTGGGTGCACAGTACTCGGGGTGCTGGGTGCTCAGTACTCAGGGTGCTGGGTGCTCAGTACTCAGGGTGCTGGGTGCACAGTACTCGGGGTGCTCGGTGCTCAGTACGTTGGGTGCTCACTACTCAGGGTGCTGGGTGCTCATTGCTCAGGGTGCTGGGTGGTCAGTACTCAGGGTGCTGGTTGCTCAGTGCTCGGGGTGCTGAATGCTCAGTGCTAAGGGTGCTGGGTGCTCAGTACTCAGGGTGCTGGGTGCTCAGTACTCGGGGTGCTGGGTGCTCAGTGATCGGGGTGCTGGGTGCTCAGTACTCAGGGTGCTGGGTGCTCAGTACTCAGGGTGCTGGGTGCTCAGTACTCAGGGTGCTGGGTGCTCAGTACTCGGGTGCTGTGTGCTCAGTGCTCAGGGTGCATGGTGCTCAGTGCTCGGGGTGCTGGGTGCTCAGTGCTCAGTACTCAGGGTGCTGGGTGCTCAGTGCCTGGGGTGCTGGGTGCTCAGTGCTCAGTACTCAGGGTGCTGGGTGCTCAGAGCTCAGGGTGCTGGGTGCTCAGTGCTCAGTACTCAGGGTGCTGGGTGATCAGTGCCTGGGGTGCTGGGTGCTCAGTGCTCAGTACTCAGGGTGCTGGGTGCTCAGTGCTCAGGGTGCTGGGTGCTCAGTGCTCGGGGTGCTGTGTGCTCAGTACTCAGGGTGCTGGGTGCTCAGTACTCCGGGTGCTGGGTTCTCAGTTCTCGGGGTGCTCGGTGCTCAGTACTCAGTGATCAGGGTGCTCAGTGCTCAGTGCTCAGGGTGCTGGGTGTTCAGTACTCAGGGTGCTGGGTGCTCAGTACTCAGGGTGCTGGGTGCTCAGTGCTCAGGGTGCTGGGTGCTCAGTACTCGGGGTGCTCGGTGCTCAGTGCTCAGGGTGCTGGGTGCTCAGTACTCAGGGTGCTGGGTACTCAGTGCTCAGGGTGCTCGGTGCTCAGTACTCGGGGTGCTGGGTGCTCATTCTCGGGGTGCTGGGTGCTCAGTGTTCGGGGTGCTGGGTGCTCAGTACTCAGGGTGCTGGGTGCTCAGTGCTCAGAGTGCTGGGTGCTCAGTACTCAGGGTGCTGGGTGCTCAGTGCTCAGAGTGCTGGGTGCTCAGTACTCAGGGTGCTGGGTGATCAGTGCTCAGGGTGCTGGGTGCTCAGTGCTCAGTGCTCAGGGTGCTGAGTGCTCAGTCCTCAGGGTGCTCAGTGCTCAGGGTGCTGGGTGCTCAGTGCTCGGGGTGCTGGGTGCTCAGTACTCAGGGTGCTGGGTGCTCAGTGCTCGGGGTGCTGGGTGCTCAGTACTGAGGGTGCTGGTTGCTCAGTGCTTTGGATTCTGGGTGCTCAGTCCTCAGGGTGCTCAGTGCTCAGGGTGCTGGGTGCTCAGTACTCAGGTTGCTCAGTGCTCAGTACTCAGGGTGCTCAGTGCTCAGTACTCAGGGTGCTCAGTGCTCAGGGTGCTGGGTGCTCAGTCCTCAGGGTGCTGGGTGCTCAGTGCTCAGGGTGCTCGGTGCTCAAGGCTCAGGGTGCTGGGTGCTCAGTACTCAGGGTGCTGGGTGCTCAGTGCTCGGGGTGCTGGGTGCTCAGTACTCAGGGTGCTGGGTGCTCAGTACTCAGGGTGCTGGGTGCTCAGTACTCAGGGTGCTGGGTGCTCAATACTCAGGGTGCTCAGTGCTTGGGGTGCTGGGTGCTCAGTGCTCGGGGTGCTGGGTGCTCAGTTCTCGGGGTGCTCGGTGCTCAGTACTCAGTGATCAGGGTGCTCAGTGCTCAGTGCTCAGGGTGCTGGGTGCTCAGTGCTCAGGGTGATGTGTGCTCAGTGCTCAGGGTGCTGGGTGCTAAGTGCTCAGGGTGCTGGGTACTCAGTGCTCAGAGTGCTGGGTGCTCAGTACTCAGGGTGCTGGGTGCTCAGTACTCAGGGTGCTGGGTGCTCAGTGCTCGGGGTGCTATGTGCTCAGTGCTCGCGGTGCTGGGTGCTCAGTGCTCGGGGTGCTCGGTGCTCAGTACTCAGGGTGCTGGGTGCTCAGTGCTCGAGGTGCTCAGTACTCAGGGTGCTGTGTGTTCAGTGCTCAGGGTGCTGGGTGCTCAGTACTCAGGGTGCTCGGTGCTTAGTACTCAGGTTGCTGGGTGCTCAGTACTCCGGGTGCTGGGTGCTCAGTGCTCAAGGTGCTGGGTGCTCAGTACTCAGGGTGCTCATTGCTCAGGGTGCAGGGTGCTCAGTACTCAGGGTGCTGGGTGCTCAGTGCTCAGGGTGCTCGGTGCTCGGGGCGCTGGGTGCTCAGTGCTCGGGGTGCTCGGAGCTCAGTACTCAGGGTGCTGGGTGCTCAGTGCTCAGGGTGCTTGGTGCTCAGTACTCAGGGTGCTGGGTGCTCAGTGCTCGGGGTGCTCGGTGCTCAGTACGTTGGGTGCTCACTACCCAGGGTGCTGGGTGCTCAGTGCTCAGGGTGCTGGGTGCTCAGTGCTCAGGGTGCTGGGTGCTCAGTACTCAGGGAGCTGGGTGCTCAGTGCTCGGGGTGCTGGGTGCTCAGTGCTCAGGGTGCTGGGTGCTCAGTACTCAGGGTGCTGGGTGCTCAGTACTCGGGGTGCTGGTTGCTCAGTACTCAGGGTGCTGGGTGCTCAGTACTCAATGGGCTGGGTGCTCAGTACTCGGGTGCTGGGTGCTCAGTGCTCAGGGTGCTGGGTGCTCAGTGCTCGGGGTGCTGGGTGCTCAGTGCTCAGTACTCAGGGTGCTGGGTGCTCAGTGCTCGGGGTGCTGGGTGCTCAGTGATCAGTACTCAGGGTGCTGGGTGCTCAGTGCTGAGGGTGCTGGGTGCTCAGTGCTCAGGGTGCTGGGTGCTCAGTGCTCATTGTGCTGGGTACTCAGGGCTCAGGGTGCTGTTTGCTCAGTACTCAGGGTGCTCAGTGATAAGTGCTCGGGGTGCTGGGTGCTCAGTGCTCAGGGTGCTCACTGCTCAGTACTCGGGGTGCTGGGTGCTCAGTGCTCAGTGCTCGGGGTGCTGGGTGCTCAGTGCTCGGGGCGCTGGGTGCTCAGTGCTCGGGGTGCTGGGTGCTCAGTACTCGGGTTGCTGGGTGCTCAGTGCTCAGGGTGCTCAGTGCTCAGTACTCAGTGCTCAGGGTGCTCAGTGCTCAGTGCTCAGGGTGCTGGGAGTTCAGTACTCAGGGTGCTGGGTGCTCAGTACTCAGGGTGCTGGGTGCTCAGTGCTCAGGGTGCTGGGTGCTCAGTGCTCGGGGCGCTGGGTGCTCAGTACTCAGGGTGCTGGTTGCTCAGTGCTCGGGGTGCTTGGTGCTCAGTGCTCAGGGTGCTGGGTGCTCAGTACTCAGGGTGCTGGGTGCTCAGTACTCGGGGTGCTGGGTGCTCAGTACTCAGGGTGCTGTTTGCTCAGTACTCAGGGTGCTGGGTGCTCAGTACTCGGGTGCTGGGTGCTCAGTGCTCAGGGTTCTGGGTTCTCAGTGCTCGGGGTGCTGGGTGCTCAGTGCTCAGTTCTCAGGGTGCTGGGTGCTCAGTGCTTGGGGTGCTGGGTGCTCAGTGCTCAGTACTCAGGGTGCTGGGTGCTCAGTGCTCAGGGTGCTGTTTGCTCAGTGCTCAGGGTCCTGGGTTCTCAGTGCTCAGGGTGCTGGGTACTCAGTGCTCAGGGTGCTGGGTGCTCAGTGCTCGAGGTGCTCAGTACTCAGGGTGCTGTGTGTTCAGTGCTCAGGGTGCTGGGTGCTCAGTACTCAGGGTGCTCGGTGCTTAGAACTCAGGGTGCTGGGTGTTCAGTACTCCGGGTGCTGGGTGCTCAGTGCTCGGGGTGCTCGATGCTCAGTGCTCAAGGTGCTGGGTGCTCAGTACTCAGGTTGCTCATTGCTCAGGGTGCTGGGTGCTCAGTAGTCAGGGTGCTGGGTGCTCAGTGCTCAGGGTGCTCGGTGCTCGGGGCGCTGGGTGCTCAGTGCTCGGGGTGCTCGGAGCTCAGTAGTCAGGCTGCTGGGTGTTCAGTGCTCGGGGTGCTCGGTGCTCAGTACTCAGGGTGCTGGGTGCTCAGTGCTCGGGGTGCTCGGTGCTCAGTACGTTGGGTGCTCACTACTCAGGGTGCTGGGTGCTCATTGCTCAGCCTGCTGGGTGGTCAGTACTCAGGGTGCTGGTTGCTCAGTGCTCGGGGTGCTGGGTGCTCAGTGCTCAGGGTGCTGGGTGCTCAGTACTCAGGGTGCTGGGTGCTCAGTACTCGGGGAGCTGGGTGCTCAGTGATCGGGGTGCTGGGTGCTCAGTACTCAGGGTGCTGGGTGCTCAGTACGCAGGGTGCTGGGTGCGCAGTACTCAGGGTGCTGGGTGCTCAGTACTCGGGTGCTGTGTGCTCAGTGCTCAGGGTGCATGGTGCTCAGTGCTCGGGGTGCTGGGTGCTCAGTGCTCAGTACTCAGGGTGCTGGGTGCTCAGTGCCTGGGGTGCTGGGTGCTCAGTGCTCAGTACTCAGGGTGCTGGGTGCTCAGAGCTCAGGGTGCTGGGTGCTCAGTGCTCAGGGTGCTGGGTGATCAGTGCTCGGGGTGCTGGGTGCTCAGTGCTCAGTACTCAGGGTGCTGGGTGCTCAGTGCTCGGTGTGCTGGGTGCTCAGTGCTCAGTACTCAGGGTGCTGGGTGCTCAGTGCTCAGGGTGCTGGGTGCTCAGTGCTCGGGGTGCTGGGTGCTCAGTACTCAGGGTGCTGGGTGCTCAGTACTCCGGGTGCTGGGTTCTCGGTTCTCGGGGTGCTCGGTGCTCAGTACTCAGTGATCAGGGTGCTCAGTGCTCAGTGCTCAGGGTGCTGGGTGTTCAGTACTCAGGGTGCTGGGTGCTCAGTACTCAGGGTGCTGTGTGCTCAGTGCTCAGCGTGCTGGGTGCTCAGTACTCGGGGTGCTCGGTGCTCAGTGCTCAGGGTGCTGGGTGCTCAGTACTCAGGGTGCTGGGTACTCAGTGCTCAGGGTGCTCGGTGCTCAGTACTCGGGGTGCTGGGTCCTCATTCTCGGGTGCTGGCTGCTCAGTGTTCGGGTTGCTGGGTGCTCAGTACTCAGGGTGCTGGGTGCTCAGTGCTCAGGGTGCTGGGTGCTCAGTACTCAGGGTGCTGGGAGCTCAGTGCTCAGGGTGCTGGGTGCTCAGTACTCAGGGTGCTGGGAGCTCAGTGCTCAGGGTGATCGGTGCTCAGTACTCAGGGTGCTCAGTACTCAGGGTGCTGGTTGCTCAGTGCTCGGGGTGCTGGGTGCTCAGTACTGAGGGTGCTGGGTGCTCAGTGCTTTGGGTTCTGGGTGCTCAGTGCTCAGGATGATCGGTGCTCAGTACTCAGGGTGCTGGGTGCTCAGTGCTCAGGGTGCTGGGTGCTCAGTCCTCAGGGTGCTCAGTGGTCAGGGTGCTGGGTGCTCATTGCTCGGGGTGCTCGGTGCTCAGTACTCAGGGTGCTGAGTGCTCAGTACTCAGGGTGCTGGGTGCTCAGTACTCAGGGTGCTGGGTGCTCAGTGCTCAGGGTGCTGGGTGATCAGTGCTCAGGGTGCTGGGTGCTCAGTGCTCAGGGTGCTGGGTGCTCAGTTCTCGGGGCGCTGGTTGCTCAGTACTCAGGGTGCTGGGTGCTCAGTGCTCGGGGTGCTCGGTGCTCAGTACGTTGGGTGCTCACTACTCAGGGTGCTGGGTGCTCAGTGCTCAGGGTGCTGGGTGCTCAGTGCTCAGGGTGCTCGGTGCTCAGTGCTCAGGGTGCTGGGTGCTCAGTACTCAGGGTGCTGGTTGCTCAGTACTCAGGGTGCTCAGTGCTCAGTACTCAGGGTGCTCAGTGCTCAGTACTCAGGGTGCTCAGTGCTCAGGGTGCTGGGTGCTCAGTACTCAGGGTGCTGGGTGCACAGTACTCGGGGTGCTGGGTGCTCAGTACTCAGGGTGCTGGGTGCTCAGTACTCAGGGTGCTGTGTGCTCAGTACTCGGGTGCTGGGTGCTCAGTGCACAGGGTGCTGGGTGCTCAGTGCTCGGGGTGCTGGGTGCTCAGTGCTCAGTACTCAGGGTGCTGGGTGCTCAGTGCTCGGGGTGCTGGGTGCTCAGTGCTCAGTACTCAGGGTGTTGGGTGCTCAGTGCTCAGGGTGCTGGGTGCTCAGTGCTCAGGGTGCTGGGTGCTCAGTGCTCAGGGTGCTGGGTACTCAGTGCTCAGGGTGCTGGGTGCTCAGTACTCAGGGTGCTCAGTGCTGAGTACTCAGGGTGCTGGGTGCTCAGTGCTCGCCGTGCTGGGTGCTCAGTGCTCAATACTCAGGGTGCTGGGTGCTCAGTGCTCAGGGTGCTGGTGCTCAGTGCTCAGGGTGCTCGGTGCTCAGTGCTCAGGGTGCTCAGTGCTCGGGGTGCTCGGAGCTCAGTACTCAGGGTGCTGGGTGCTCAGTGCTCGGGGTGCTCGGTGCTCAGTACTCAGGGTGCTGGGTGCTCAGTGCTCGGGGTGCTGGGTGCTCAGTGCTCAGTACTCAGGGTGCTGGGTGCTCAGTGCTCAGGGTGCTGTGTGCTCAGTGCTCAGGGTGCTGTTTGCTCAGTACTCAGAGTGCTGGGTGCTCAGTGCTCGGGGTGCTGGGTGCTCAGTGCTCAGGGTGCTGGGTGCTCAGTGCTCAGTACTCAGGGTGCTGGGTGCTCAGTGCTCAGGGTGCTGGGTGCTCAGTGCTCAGGGTGCTCGGTGCTCAGTGCTCAGGGTGCTGGGTACTCAGTACTCAGGGTGCTGGTTGCTCAGTACTCAGGGTGCTCAGTGCTCAGTACTCAGGGAGCTCAGTGCTCAGTACTCAGGGTGCTCAGTGCTCAGGGTGCTGGGTGCTCAGTCCTCAGGGTGCTGGGTGCTCAGTGCTCGGGTGCTGGGTGCTCAGTACTCAGGGTGCGGGTTGCTCAGTACTCAGGGTGCTGGCTGCTCAGTACTCAGGGTGCTGGGTGCTCAATACTCAGGGTGCTCAGTGCTTGGTGTGCTGGGTGCTCAGTACTCCAGGTGCTGGGTGCTCAGTTCTCGGGGTGCTCGGTGCTCAGTACTCAGTGATCAGGGTGCTCAGTGCTCAGTGCTCAGGGTGCTGGGTGCTCAGTGCTCAGGGTGCTGGGTGCTCAGTGCTCAGGGTGCTGTGTGCTCAGTACTCAGAGTGCTGGGTGCTCAGTGCTCGGGGTGCTGGGTGCTCAGTGCTCAGGGTGCTGGGTGCTCAGTACTCAGGGTGCTGGGTGCTCAGTACTAGGGGTGCTGGGTGCTCAGTACTCAGGGTGCTGGGTGCTCAGTACTCAGGGTGCTGTGTGCTCAGTACTCGGGTGCTGGGTGCTCAGTGCTCAGGGTGCTTGGTGCTCAGTACTCAGTGATCAGGGTGCTCAGTGCTCAGTGCTCAGGCTGCTGGGTGCTCAGTGCTCAGGGTGCTGGGTGCTCAGTGCTCAGGTTGCTGGGTGCTCAGTACTCAGGGTGCTGGGTGCTCAGTGCTCGGGGTGATGGGTGTTCAGTGCTCAGGGTGCTGGGAGCTCAGTACTCAGGGTGCTGGGTGCACAGTACTCGGGGTGCTGGGTGCTCAGTACTCAGGGTGCTGGGTGCTCAGTACTCAGGGTGCTTTGTGCTCAGTACTCGGGTGCTGGGTGCTCAGTGCTCAGGGTGCTGGGTGCTCAGTGCTCGGGGTGCTGGGTGCTCAGTGCTCAGTACTCAGGGTGCTGGGTGCTCAGTGCTCGGGGTGCTGGGTGCTCAGTGCTCAGTACTCAGGGTGTTGGGTGCTCAGTGCTCAGGGTGCTGGGTGCTCAGTGCTCAGGGTGCTGGGTGCTCAGTGCTCAGGGTGCTGGGTACTCAGTGCTCAGGGTGCTGGGTGCTCAGTACTCAGGGTGCTCAGTGCTGAGTACTCAGGGTGCTGGGTGCTCAGTGCTCGCCGTGCTGGGTGCTCAGTGCTCAATACTCAGGGTGCTGGGTGCTCAGTGCTCAGGGTGCTGGTGCTCAGTGCTCAGGGTGCTCGGTGCTCAGTGCTCAGGGTGCTCAGTGCTCGGGGTGCTCGGAGCTCAGTACTCAGGGTGCTGGGTGCTCAGTGCTCGGGGTGCTCGGTGCTCAGTACTCAGGGTGCTGGGTGCTCAGTGCTCGGGGTGCTGGGTGCTCAGTGCTCAGTACTCAGGGTGCTGGGTGCTCAGTGCTCAGGGTGCTGTGTGCTCAGTGCTCAGGGTGCTGTTTGCTCAGTACTCAGAGTGCTGGGTGCTCAGTGCTCGGGGTGCTGGGTGCTCAGTGCTCAGGTTTCTGGGTGCTCAGTACTCAGGGTGCTGGGTGCTCAGTACTCGGGGTGCTGGGTGCTCAGTACTCAGGGTGCTGGGTGCTCAGTACTCAGGGTGCTGTGTGCTCAGTACTCGGGTGCTGGGTGCTCAGTGCTCAGGGTGCTCGGTGCTCAGTACTCAGTGATCAGGGTGCTCAGTGCTCAGTGCTCAGGGTGCTGGGTGCTCAGTGCTCAGGGTGCTGGGTGCTCAGTGCTCAGGTTGCTGGGTGCTCAGTACTCAGGGTGCTGGGTGCTCAGTGCTCGGGGTGTTGGATGCTCAGTGCTCAGGGTGCTGGGTGCTCAGTACTCAGGGTGCAGGGTGCTCAGTACTCGGGGTGCTGGGTGCTCAGTACTCAGGGTGCTGGGTGCTCAGTACTCAGGGTGCTGTGTGCTCAGTACTCGGGTGCTGGGTGCTCAGTGCTCAGGGTGCTGGGTGCTCAGTGCTCGGGGTGCTGGGTGCTCAGTGCTCAGTACTCAGGGTGCTGGGTGCTCAGTGCTCGGGGTGCTGGGTGCTCAGTGCTCAGTACTCAGGGTGCTGGGTGCTCAGTGCTCAGGGTGCTGGGTGCTCAGTGCTCAGGGTGCTGGGTGCTCAGTGCTCAGGGTGCTGGGTACTCAGTGCTCAGGGTGCTGGGTGCTCAGTACTCAGGGTGCTCAGTGCTCAGTACTCGGGGTGCTGGGTGCTCAGTGCTAGGGGTGCTGGGTGCTCAGTGCTCATTACTCAGGGTGCTGGGTGCTCAGTGCTCAGGGTGCTGGGTGCTCAGTGCTCAGGGTGCTGGGTACTCAGTGCTCAGGGTGCTCGGTGCTCAGTGCTCAGGGTGCTCAGTGCTCGGGGTGCTCGGAGCTCTGTACTCAGGGTGCTGGTTGCTCAGTGCTCGGGGTGCTCGGTGCTCAGTACTCAGGGTGCTGGGTGCTCAGTGCTCGGGGTGCTGGGTGCTCAGTGCTCAGTACTCAGGGTGCTGTGTCCTCAGTGCTCAGGGTGCTGGGTACTCAGTGCTCAGGGTGCTCGGTGCTCAGTGCTCAGGGTGCTCAGTGCTCGGGGTGCTCGGTGCTCAGTACGTTGGGTGCTCACTACTCAGGGTGCTGGGTGCTCAATGCTCAGGGTGCTGGGTGCTCAGTGCTCAGGGTGCTGGGTGCTCAGTGCTCGGGGTGCTGGGTGCTCAGTGCTCAGGGTGCTGGGTTCTCAGTGCTCGGGGAGCTGGATGCTCAGTGCTCGGGGTGCTGGGTGCTCAGTACTCAGGGTGCTGGGTGCTCAGTACTCAGGGTGCTGGGTGCTCAGTACTCGGGTGCTGGGTGCTCAGTGCTCAGGGTGCTGGGTGCTCAGTGCTCGGGGTGCTGGGTGCTCAGTGCTCAGGGTGCTGGGTGCTCAGTGCTCGCGGTGCTGGGTGCTCAGTGCTCAGTACTCAGGGTGCTGGGTGCTCAGTGCTCGGGGTGCTGGTTGCTCAGTGATCAGTACTCAGGGTGCTGGGTGCTCAGTGCTCAGGGTGCTGGGTGCTCAGTGCTCAGGGTGCTGGGTGCTCAGTCCTCAGGATGCTGGGTACTCAGTGCTCAGGGTGCTGGGTGCTCAGTACTCAGGGTGCTCAGTGCTCAGTACTCGGGGTGCTGGGTGCTCAGTGCTCAGGGTGCTCACTGCTCAGTACTCGGGGTGCTGGGTGCTCAGTGCTCAGTGCTCGGGGTGCTGGGTGCTCAGTGCTCGGGGCGCTGGGAGCTCAGTGCTCAGGGTGCTGGGTGCTCAGTACTCAGGGTGCTGGGAGCTCAGTGCTCAGCGTGATTGGTGCTCAGTACTCAGGGTGCTCAGTACTCAGGGTGCTGGGTGCTCAGTGCTCGGGGTGCTGGGTGCTCAGTACTGAGGGTGCTGGGTGCTCAGTGCTTTGGGTTCTGGGTGCTCAGTGCTCAGGATGATCGGTGCTCAGTACTCAGGGTGCTGGGTGCTCAGTGCTCAGGGTGCTGAGTGCTCAGTCCTCAGGGTGCTCAGTGCTCAGGGTGCTGGGTGCTCAGTGCTCGGGGTGCTCGGTGCTCAGTACTCAGGGTGCTGAGTGCTCAGTACTCAGGGTGCTGGGTGCTCAGTACTCAGGGTGCTGGGTGCTCAGTGCTCAGTGTGCTGGGTGATCAGTGCTCAGGGTGCTGGGTGCTCAGTGCTCAGTGCTCAGGGTGCTGAGTGCTCAGTCCTCAGGGTGCTCAGTGCTCAGGGTGCTGGGTGCTCAGTGCTCGGGGTGCTTAGTGCTCAGTACTCAGGGTGCTGGGTGCTCAGTACTCAGGGTGCTGGGTGCTCATTCTCGGGGTGCTGGGTGCTCAGTACTAGGGGTGCTGGGTGCTCAGTACTCAGGGTGCTGGGTGCTCAGTAGTCAGGGTGCTGTGTGCTCAGTACTCGGGTGCTGGGTGCTCAGTGCTCAGGGTGCTCGGTGCTCAGTACTCAGTGATCAGGGTGCTCAGTGCTCAGTGCTCAGGGTGCTGGGTGCTCAGTGCTCAGGGTGCTCGGTGCTCAGTACTCAGGGTGCTGGGTGCTCAGTGCTCGGGGTGCTCGGTGCTCAGTACGTTGGGTGCTCACTACTCAGGGTGCTGGGTGCTCAGTGCTCAGGGTGCTGGGTGCTCAGTGCTCAGGGTGCTGGGTGCTCAGTGCTCGGGGTGCTGGGTGCTCAGTGCTCAGGGTGCTGGGTTCTCAGTGCTCGGGGAGCTGGATGCTCAGTGCTCGGGGTGCTGGGTGCTCAGTACTCAGGGTGCTGGGTGCTCAGTACTCAGGGTGCAGGGTGCTCAGTACTCGGGTGCTGGGTGCTCAGTGCTCAGGGTGCTGGGTGCTCAGTGCTCGGGGTGCTGGGTGCTCAGTGCTCAGGGTGCTGGGTGCTCAGTGCTCGGGGTGCTGGGTGCTCAGTGCTCAGTACTCAGGGTGCTGGGTGCTCAGTGCTCGGGGTGCTGGGTGCTCAGTGCTCAGGGTGCTGGGTGCTCAGTCCTCAGGGTGCTCAGTGCTCAGGTTGCTGGGTGCTCAGTGCTCGGGGTGCTCGGTGCTCAGTACTCAGGGTGCTGAGTGCTCAGTACTCAGGGTGCTGGGTGCTCAGTACTCAGGGTGCTGGGTGCTCAGTGCTCAGGGTGCTGGGTGATCAGTGCTCAGGGTGCTGGGTGCTCAGTGCTCAGGGTGCTGGGTGCTCAGTGCTCGGGGTGCTGGGTGCTCAGTACTCAGGGTGCTGGGTGCTCAGTGCTCGGGGTGCTCGGTGCTCAGTACGTTGGGTGCTCACAACTCAGGGTGCTGGGTGCTCAGTGCTCAGGGTGCTGGGTGCTCAGTACTCAGGGTGCTGGTTGCTCAGTACTCAGGGTGCTCAGTGCTCCGTACTCAGGGTGCTCAGTGCTCAGTACTCAGGGTGCTCAGTGCTCAGGGTGCTGGGTGCTCAGTGCTCAGGGTGCTCGGTGCTCATTGCTCAGGGTCCTGGGTGCTCAGTACTCAGGGTGCTGGTTGCTCAGTACTCAGGGTGCTCAGTGCTCAGTACTCAGGGTGCTCAGTGCTCAGTACTCAGGGTGCTCAGTGCTCAGGGTGCTGGGTGCTCAGTCCTCAGGGTGCTGGGTGCTCAGTGCTCGGGGTGCTGGGTCCTCTCTACTCAGGGTGCTGGTTGCTCAGTACTCAGGGTGCTGGGTGCTCAATACTCAGGGTGCTCAGTGCTTGGTGTGCTGGGTGCTCAGTACTCCGGGTGCTGGGTGCTCAGTTCTTGGGGTGCTCGGTGCTCAGTACTCAGTGATCAGGGTGCTCAGTGCTCAGTGCTCAGGGTGCTGGGTGCTCAGTGCTCAGGGTGCTGGGTGCTCAGTGCTCAGGGTGCTGGGTGCTCAGTACTCAGAGTGCTGGGTGCTCAGTGCTCGGGGTGCTGGGTGCTCAGAGCTCAGGGTGCTGGGTGCTCAGTACTCAGGGTGCTGGGTGCTCAGTACTAGGGGTGCTGGGTGCTCAGTACTCAGGGTGCTGTGTGCTCAGTACTCAGGTGCTGGGTGCTCAGTGCTCAGGGTGCTCGGTGCTCAGTACTCAGTGATCAGGGTGCTCAGTGCTCAGTGCTCACCCTGCTGGGTGCTCAGTGCTCAGGGTGCTCGGTGCTCAGTACTCAGGGTGCTGGGTGCTCAGTGCTCGGGGTGCTCGGTGCTCAGTACGTTGGGTGCTCACTACTCAGGGTGCTGGGTGCTCAGTGCTCAGGGTGCTGGGTGCTCAGTGCTCAGGGTGCTGGGTGCTCAGTGCTCGGGGTGCTGGGTGCTCAGTGCTCAGGGTGCTGGGTTCTCAGTGCTCGGGGAGCTGGATGCTCAGTGCTCTGGGTGCTGGGTGCTCAGTACTCAGGGTGCTGGGTGCTCAGTACTCAGGGTGCTGGGTGCTCAGTACTCGGGTGCTGGGTGCTCAGTGCTCAGGGTGCTGGGTGCTCAGTGCTCAGGGTGCTGGGTGCTCAGTGCTCAGGGTGCTGGGTGCTCAGTGCTCGGGGTGCTGGGTGCTCAGTGCTCAGTACTCAGGGTGCTGGGTGCTCAGTGATCAGTACTCAGGGTGCTGGGTGCTCAGTGCTCAGGGTGCTGGGTGCTCAGTGCTCAGGGTGCTGGGTGCTCAGTCCTCAGGATGCTGGGTACTCAGTGCTCAGGGTGCTGGGTGCTCAGTACTCAGGGTGCTCAGTGCTCAGTACTCGGGGAGCTGGGTGCTCAGTGCTCATGGTGCTCACTGCTCAGTACTCGGGGTGCTGGGTGCTCAGTGCTCAGTGCTCGGGGTGCTGGGTGCTCATTCTCGGGGTGCTGGGTGCTCAGTGTTCGGGATGCTGGGTGCTCAGTACTCAGGGTGCTGGGTGCTCAGTGCTCAGGGTGCTAGGTGCTCATTTCTCAGGGTGCTTTGTGCTCATTCCTCAGGGTGCTGGGTGCTCAGTACTCAGGGTGCTGGGAGCTCAGTGCTCAGGGTGATCGTTGCTCAGTACTCAGAGTGCTCAGTACTCATGGTGCTGGGTGCTCAGTACTCAGGGTGCTGGGTGCTCAGTGCTCAGGGTGCTGGGTGCTCAGTCCTCAGGGTGCTCAGTGCTCAGGTTGCTGGGTGCTCAGTGCTCGGGGTGCTCGGTGCTCAGTACTCAGGGTGCTGAGTGCTCAGTACTCAGGGTGCTGGGTGCTCAGTACTCAGGGTGCTGGGTGCTCAGTGCTCAGGGTGCTGGGTGATCAGTGCTCAGGGTGCTCAGTGCTCAGTACTCAGGGTGCTCAGTGCTCAGTACTCAGGGTGCTCAGTGCTCAGGGTGCTGGGTGCTCAGTCCTCAGGGTGCTGGGTGCTCAGTGCTCAGGGTGCTCGGTGCTCAGTGCTCAGCGTGCTCAGTGCTCGGGGTGCTCGGAGCTCTGTACTCAGGGTGCTGGTTGCTCAGTGCTCGGGGTGCTCGGTGCTCAGTACTCAGGGTGCTGGGTGCTCAGTGCTCGGGGTGCTGGGTGCTCAGTGCTCAGTACTCAGGGTGCTGGGTGCTCAGTGCTCAGGGTGCTGTGTGCTCAGTGCTCAGGGTGCTGGGTGCTCAGTGCTCAGGGTGCTGGGTGCTCAGTTCTGAGGGTGCTGGGAGCTCAGTACTCAGGGTGCTGGGTGCTCAGTGCTCGGGGTGCTCGGTGCTCAGTACTCAGGGTGCTGGGTGCTCAGTGCTCGAGGTGCTCAGTACTCAGGGTGCTGTGTGTTCGGTGCTCAGGGTGCTGGGTGCTCAGTACTCAGGGTGCTCGGTGCTTAGTACTCAGGGTGCTGGGTGCTCAGTACTCCGGGTGTTGGGTGCTCAGTGCTCAAGGTGCTGGGTGCTCAGTACTCAGGGTGCTCATTGCTCAGGGTGCAGTGTGCTCAGTACTCAGGTTGCTGAGTGCTCAGTGCTCAGGGTGCTCGGTGCTCGGGGCGCTGGGTGCTCAGTGCTCGGGGTGCTCGGAGCTCAGTACTCAGGGTGCTGGGTGCTCAGTGCTCAGGGTGCTCGGTGCTCAGTACTCAGGGTGCTGGGTGCTCAGTGCTCGGGGTGCTCGGTGCTCAGTACGTTGGGTGCTCACTACTCAGGGTGCTGGGTGCTCAATGCTCAGGGTGCTGGGTGCTCAGTGCTCAGGGTGCTGGGTGCTCAGTGCTCGGGGTGCTGGGTGCTCAGTGCTCAGGGTGCTGGGTTCTCAGTACTCGGGGAGCTGGATGCTCAGTGCTCGGGGTGCTGGGTGCTCAGTACTCAGGGTGCTGGGTGCTCAGTACTCAGGGTGCTGGGTGCTCAGTACTCGGGTGCTGGGTGCTCAGTACTCAGGGTGCTGGGTGCTCAGTACTCAATGTGCTGGGTGCTCAGTACTCGGGTGCTGGGTGCTCAGTGCTCAGGGTGCTGGGTGCTCAGTACTCAGGGTGCTCAGTGCTCAGTACTCGGGGTGCTGCGTGCTCAGTGCTCAGGGTGCTCACTGCTCAGTACTCGGGGTGCTGGGTGCTCAGTGCTCAGTGCTCGGGGTGCTGGGTGCTCAGTGCTCGGGGCGCTGGGAGCTCAGTGCTCAGGGTGCTGGGTGCTCAGTACTCAGGGTGCTGGGAGCTCAGTGCTCAGCGTGATCAGTGCTCAGTACTCAGGGTGCTCAGTACTCAGGGTGCTGGGTGCTCAGTGCTCGGGGTGCTGGGTGCTCAGTACTGAGGGTGCTGGGTGCTCAGTGCTTTGGGTTCTGGGTGCTCAGTGCTCAGGATGATCGGTGCTCAGTACTCAGGGTGCTGGGTGCTCAGTGCTCAGGGTGCTGAGTGCTCAGTCCTCAGGGTGCTCAGTGCTCAGGGTGCTGTGTGCTCAGTGCTCGGGGTGCTCGGTGCTCAGTACTCAGGGTGCTGAGTGCTCAGTACTCAGGGTGCTGGGTGCTCAGTACTCAGGGTGCTGGGTGCTCAGTGCTCAGTGTGCTGGGTGATCAGTGCTCAGGGTGCTGGGTGCTCAGAGCTCAGTGCTCAGGGTGCTGAGTGCTCAGTCCTCAGGGTGCTCAGTGCTCAGGGTGCTGGGTGCTCAGTGCTCGGGGTGCTGGGTGCTCAGTACTCAGGGTGCTGGGTGCTCAATACTCAGGGTGCTCAGTGCTTGGTGTGCTGGGTGCTCAGTACTCCGGGTGCTGGGTGCTCAGTTCTCGGGGTGCTCGGTGCTCAGTACTCAGTGATCAGGGTGCTCAGTGCTCAGTGCTCAGGGTGCTGGGTGCTCAGTGCTCAGGGTGCTGGGTGCTCAGTGCTCAGGGTGCTGGGTGCTCAGTACTCAGAGTGCTGGGTGCTCAGTGCTCGGGGTGCTGGGTGCTCAGTGCTCAGGGTGCTGGGTGCTCAGTACTCAGGGTGCTGGGTGCTCAGTACTAGGGGTGCTGGGTGCTCAGTACTCAGGGTGCTGGGTGCTCAGTAGTCAGGGTGCTGTGTGCTCAGTACTCGGGTGCTGGGTGCTCAGTGCTCAGGGTGCTCGGTGCTCAGTACTCAGTGATCAGGGTGCTCAGTGCTCAGTGCTCAGGGTGCTGGGTGCTCAGTGCTCAGGGTGCTCGGTGCTCAGTACTCAGGGTGCTGGGTGCTCAGTGCTCGGGGTGATCGGTGCTCAGTACGTTGGGTGCTCACTACTCAGGGTGCTGGGTGCTCAGTGCTCAGGGTGCTGGGTGCTCAGTGCTCAGGGTGCTGGGTGCTCAGTGCTCGGGGTGCTGGGTGCTCAGTGCTCAGGGTGCTGGGTTCTCAGTGCTCGCGGAGCTGGATGCTCAGTGCTCGGGGTGCTGGGTGCTCAGTACTCAGGGTGCTGGGTGCTCAGTACTCAGGGTGCTGGGTGCTCAGTACTCGGGTGCTGGGTGCTCAGTGCTCAGGGTGCTGGGTGCTCAGTGCTCGGGGTGCTGGGTGCTCAGTGCTCAGGGTGCTGGGTGCTCAGTGCTCGGCGTGCTGGGTGCTCAGTGCTCAGTACTCAGGGTGCTGGGTGCTCAGTGCTCGGGGTGCTGGGTGCTCAGTGATCAGTACTCAGGGTGCTGGGTGCTCAGTGCTCAGGGTGCTGGGTGCTCAGTGCTCAGGGTGCTGGGTGCTCAGTCCTCAGGATGCTGGGTACTCAGTGCTCAGGGTGCTGGGTGCTCAGTACTCAGGGTGCTCAGTGCTCAGTGCTCAGGGTGCTCACTGCTCAGTACTCGGGGTGCTGGGTGCTCAGTGCTCAGTGCTCGGGGTGCTGGGTGCTCATTCTCGGGGTGCTGGGTGCTCAGTGTTCGGGGTGCTGGGTGCTCAGTACTCAGGGTGCTGGGTGCTCAGTGCTCAGGGTGCTGGGTGCTCAGTACTCAGGGTGCTTGGTGCTCATTGCTCAGGGTGCTGGGTGCTCAGTACTCAGGGTGCTGGGAGCTCAGTGCTCAGGGTGATCGGTGCTCAGTACTCAGAGTGCTCAGTACTCATGGTGCTGGGTGCTCAGTACTCAGGGTGCTGGGTGCTCAGTGCTCAGGGTGCTGGGTGCTCAGTCCTCAGGGTGCTCAGTGCTCAGGTTGCTGGGTGCTCAGTGCTCGGGGTGCTCGGTGCTCAGTACTCAGGGTGCTGAGTGCTCAGTACTCAGGGTGCTGGGTGCTCAGTACTCAGGGTGCTGGGTGCTCAGTGCTCAGGGTGCTGGGTGATCAGTGCTCAGGGTGCTGGGTGCTCAGTGCTCAGGGTGCTGGGTGCTCAGTGCTCGGGGTGCTGGGTGCTCAGTACACAGGGTGCTGGGTGCTCAGTGCTCGGGGTGCTCGGTGCTCAGTACGTTGGGTGCTCACAACTCAGGGTGCTGGGTGCTCAGTGCTCAGGGTGCTGGGTGCTCAGTACTCAGGGTGCTGGTTGCTCAGTACTCAGGGTGCTCAGTGCTTAGTACTCAGGGTGCTCAGTGCTCAGTACTCAGGGTGCTCAGTGCTCAGGGTGCTGGGTGCTCAGTCCTCAGGGTGCTGGGTGCTCAGTGCTCAGGGTGCTCGGTGCTCAGTGCTCAGGGTGCTGGGTGCTCAGTACTCAGGGTGCTGGGTGCTCAGTGCTCGGGGTGCTGGGTGCTCATTACTCAGGGTGCTGGGTGCTCAGTACTCAGGGTGCTGGGTGCTCAGTGCTCAGGGTGCTTGGTGCTCAGTACTCAGGGTGCTGGGTGCTCAGTGCTCAGGGTGCTGGCTGATCAGTGCTCAGGGTGCTGGGTGCTCAGTGCTCAGGGTGCTGGGTGCTCAGTGCTCAGGGTGCTGGGTGCTCAGTACTCAGGGTGCTGGGTGCTCAGTGCTTGGGGTGCTCGGTGCTCAGTACGTTGGGTGCTCACTACTCAGGGTGCTGGGTGCTCAGTGCTCAGGGTGCTGGGTGCTCAGTGCTCAGGGTGCTCGGTGCTCATTGCTCAGGGTCCTGGGTGCTCAGTACTCAGGGTGCTGGTTGCTCAGTACTCAGGGTGCTCAGTGCTCAGTACTCAGGGTGCTCAGTGCTCAGTACTCAGGGTGCTCAGTGCTCAGGGTGCTGGGTGCTCAGTCCTCAGGGTGCTGGGTGCTCAGTGCTCGGGGTGCTGGGTGCTCTGTACTCAGGGTGCTGGTTGCTCAGTACTCAGGGTGCTGGGTGCTCAATACTCAGGGTGCTCAGTGCTTGGTGTGCTGGGTGCTCAGTACTCCGGGTGCTGGGTGCTCAGTTCTCGGGGTGCTCGGTGCTCAGTACACAGTGATCAGGGTGCTCAGTGCTCAGTGCTCAGGGTGCTGGGTGCTCAGTGCTCAGGGTGCTGGGTGCTCAGTGCTCAGGGTGCTGGGTGCTCAGTACTCAGAGTGCTGGGTGCTCAGTGCTCGGGGTGCTGGGTGCTCAGTGCTCAGGGTGCTGGGTGCTCAGTACTCAGGGTGCTGGGTGCTCAGTACTAGGGGTGCTGGGTGCTCAGTACTCAGGGTGCTGTGTGCTCAGTACTCGGGTGCTGGGTGCTCAGTGCTCAGGGTGCTCGGTGCTCAGTACTCAGTGATCAGGGTGCTCAGTGCTCAGTGCTCAGGCTGCTGGGTGCTCAGTGCTCAGGGTGCTCGGTGCTCAGTACTCAGGGTGCTGGGTGCTCAGTGCTCGGGGTGCTCGGTGCTCAGTACGTTGGGTGCTCACTACTCAGGGTGCTGGGTGCTCAGTGCTCAGGGTGCTGGGTGCTCAGTGCTCAGGGTGCTGGGTGCTCAGTGCTCGGGGTGCTGGGTGCTCAGTGCTCAGGGTGCTGGGTTCTCAGTGCTCGGGGAGCTGGATGCTCAGTGCTCGGGGTGCTGGGTGCTCAGTACTCAGGGTGCTGGGTGCTCAGTACTCAGGGTGCTGGGTGCTCAGTACTCGGGTGCTGTGTGCTCAGTGCTCAGGGTGCTGGGTGCTCAGTGCTCGGGGTGCTGGGTGCTCAGTGCTCAGGGTGCTGGGTGCTCAGTGCTCGGGGTGCTGGGTGCTCAGTGCTCAGTACTCAGGGTGCTGGGTGCTCAGTGCTCGGGGTGCTGGGTGCTCAGTGATCAGTACTCAGGGTGCTGGGTGCTCAGTGCTCAGGGTGCTGGGAGCTCAGTGGTCAGGGTGCTGGGTGCTCAGTCCTCAGGATGCTGGGTACTCAGTGCTCAGGGTGCTGGGTGCTCAGTACTCAGGGTGCTCAGTGCTCAGTACTCGGGGAGCTGGGTGCTCAGTGCTCATGGTGCTCACTGCTCAGTACTCGGGGTGCTGGGTGCTCAGTGCTCAGTGCTCGGGGTGCTGGGTGCTCATTCTCGGGGTCCTGGGTGCTCAGTGTTCGCGGTGCTGGGTGCTCAGTACTCAGGGTGCTGGGTGCTCAGTGCTCAGGGTGCTAGGTGCTCAGTACTCAGGGTGCTTGGTGCTCATTGCTCAGGGTGCTGGGTGCTCAGTACTCAGGGTGCTGGGAGCTCAGTGCTCAGGGTGATCGGTGCTCAGTACTCAGAGTGCTCAGTACTCATGGTGCTGGGTGCTCAGTACTCAGGGTGCTGGGTGCTCAGTGCTCAGGGTGCTGGGTGCTCAGTCCTCAGGGTGCTCAGTGCTCAGGTTGCTGGGTGCTCAGTGCTCGGGGTGCTCGGTGCTCAGTACTCAGGGTGCTGAGTGCTCAGTACTCAGGGTGCTGGGTGCTCAGTACTCAGGGTGATGGGTGCTCAGTGCTCAGGGTGCTGGGTGATCAGTGCTCAGGGTGCTGGGTGCTCAGTGCTCAGGGTGCTGGGTGCTCAGTGCTCGGGGTGCTGGGTGCTCAGTACTCAGGGTGCTGGGTGCTCAGTGCTCGGGGTGCTCGGTGCTCAGTACGTTGGGTGCTCACAACTCAGGGTGCTGGGTGCTCAGTGCTCAGGGTGCTGGGTGCTCAGTACTCAGGGTGCTGGTTGCTCAGTACTCAGGGTGCTCAGTGCTCAGTACTCAGGGTGCTCAGTGCTCAGTACTCAGGGTGCTCAGTGCTCAGGGTGCTGGGTGCTCAGTCCTCAGGGTGCTGGGTGCTCAGTGCTCAGGGTGCTCGGTGCTCAGTGCTCAGGGTGCTGGGTGCTCAGTACTCAGGGTGCTGGGTTCTCAGTGCTCGGGGTGCTGGGTGCTCAGTACTCAGGGTGCTGGGTGCTCAGTGCTCGGGGTGCTGGGTGCTCAGTGCTCAGGGTGCTGGGTTCTCAGTACTCGGGGAGCTGGATGCTCAGTGCTCGGGGTGCTGGGTGCTCAGTACTCAGGGTGCTGGGTGCTCAGTACTCAGGGTGCTGGGTGCTCAGTACTCGGGTGCTGGGTGCTCAGTACTCAGGGTGCTGGGTGCTCAGTACTCAATGTGCTGGGTGCTCAGTACTCGGGTGCTGGGTGCTCAGTGCTCAGGGTGCTGGGTGCTCAGTACTCAGGGTGCTCAGTGCTCAGTACTCGGGGTGCTGCGTGCTCAGTGCTCAGGGTGCTCACTGCTCAGTACTCGGGGTGCTGGGTGCTCAGTGCTCAGTGCTCGGGGTGCTGGGTGCTCAGTGCTCGGGGCGCTGGGAGCTCAGTGCTCAGGGTGCTGGGTGCTCAGTACTCAGGGTGCTGGGAGCTCAGTGCTCAGCGTGATCAGTGCTCAGTACTCAGGGTGCTCAGTACTCAGGGTGCTGGGTGCTCAGTGCTCGGGGTGCTGGGTGCTCAGTACTGAGGGTGCTGGGTGCTCAGTGCTTTGGGTTCTGGGTGCTCAGTGCTCAGGATGATCGGTGCTCAGTACTCAGGGTGCTGGGTGCTCAGTGCTCAGGGTGCTGAGTGCTCAGTCCTCAGGGTGCTCAGTGCTCAGGGTGCTGTGTGCTCAGTGCTCGGGGTGCTCGGTGCTCAGTACTCAGGGTGCTGAGTGCTCAGTACTCAGGGTGCTGGGTGCTCAGTACTCAGGGTGCTGGGTGCTCAGTGCTCAGTGTGCTGGGTGATCAGTGCTCAGGGTGCTGGGTGCTCAGTGCTCAGTGCTCAGGGTGCTGAGTGCTCAGTCCTCAGGGTGCTCAGTGCTCAGGGTGCTGGGTGCTCAGTGCTCGGGGTGCTGGGTGCTCAGTACTCAGGGTGCTGGGTGCTCAATACTCAGGGTGCTCAGTGCTTGGTGTGCTGGGTGCTCAGTACTCCGGGTGCTGGGTGCTCAGTTCTCGGGGTGCTCGGTGCTCAGTACTCAGGGATCAGGGTGCTCAGTGCTCAGTGCTCAGGGTGCTGGGTGCTCAGTGCTCAGGGTGCTGGGTGCTCAGTGCTCAGGGTGCTGGGTGCTCAGTACTCAGAGTGCTGGGTGCTCAGTGCTCGGGGTGCTGGGTGCTCAGTGCTCAGGGTGCTGGGTGCTCAGTACTCAGGGTGCTGGGTGCTCAGTACTAGGGGTGCTGGGTGCTCAGTACTCAGGGTGCTGGGTGCTCAGTAGTCAGGGTGCTGTGTGCTCAGTACTCGGGTGCTGGGTGCTCAGTGCTCAGGGTGCTCGGTGCTCAGTACTCAGTGATCAGGGTGCTCAGTGCTCAGTGCTCAGGGTGCTGGGTGCTCAGTGCTCAGGGTGCTCGGTGCTCAGTACTCAGGGTGCTGGGTGCTCAGTGCTCGGGGTGATCGGTGCTCAGTACGTTGGGTGCTCACTACTCAGGGTGCTGGGTGCTCAGTGCTCAGGGTGCTGGGTGCTCAGTGCTCAGGGTGCTGGGTGCTCAGTGCTCGGGGTGCTGGGTGCTCAGTGCTCAGGGTGCTGGGTTCTCAGTGCTCGCGGAGCTGGATGCTCAGTGCTCGGGGTGCTGGGTGCTCAGTACTCAGGGTGCTGGGTGCTCAGTACTCAGGGTGCTGGGTGCTCAGTACTCGGGTGCTGGGTGCTCAGTGCTCGGCGTGCTGGGTGCTCAGTGCTCAGTACTCGGGTGCTGGGTGCTCAGTGCTCGGCGTGCTGGGTGCTCAGTGCTCAGTACTCAGGGTGCTGGGTGCTCAGTGCTCAGGGTGCTGGGTGCTCAGTGCTCAGGGTGCTGGGTGCTCAGTCCTCAGGATGCTGGGTACTCAGTGCTCAGGGTGCTGGGTGCTCAGTACTCAGGGTGCTCAGTGCTCAGTACTCGGGGTGCTGGGTGCTCAGTGCTCAGGGTGCTCACTGCTCAGTACTCGGGGTGCTGGGTGCTCAGTGCTCAGTGCTCGGGGTGCTGGGTGCTCATTCTCGGGGTGCTGGGTGCTCAGTGTTCGGGGTGCTGGGTGCTCAGTACTCAGGGTGCTGGGTGCTCAGTGCTCAGGGTGCTGGGTGCTCAGTACTCAGGGTGCTTGGTGCTCATTGCTCAGGGTGCTGGGTGCTCAGTACTCAGGGTGCTGGGAGCTCAGTGCTCAGGGTGATCGGTGCTCAGTACTCAGAGTGCTCAGTACTCATGGTGCTGGGTGCTCAGTACTCAGGGTGCTGGGTGCTCAGTGCTCAGGGTGCTGGGTGCTCAGTCCTCAGGGTGCTCAGTGCTCAGGTTGCTGGGTGCTCAGTGCTCGGGGTGCTCGGTGCTCAGTACTCAGGGTGCTGAGTGCTCAGTACTCAGGGTGCTGGGTGCTCAGTACTCAGGGTGCTGGGTGCTCAGTGCTCAGGGTGCTGGGTGATCAGTGCTCAGGGTGCTGGGTGCTCAGTGCTCAGGGTGCTGGGTGCTCAGTGCTCGGGGTGCTGGGTGCTCAGTACTCAGGGTGCTGGGTGCTCAGTGCTCGGGGTGCTCGGTGCTCAGTACGTTGGGTGCTCACAACTCAGGGTGCTGGGTGCTCAGTGCTCAGGGTGCTGGGTGCTCAGTACTCAGGGTGCTGGTTGCTCAGTACTCAGGGTGCTCAGTGCTTAGTACTCAGGGTGCTCAGTGCTCAGTACTCAGGGTGCTCAGTGCTCAGGGTGCTGGGTGCTCAGTCCTCAGGGTGCTGGGTGCTCAGTGCTCAGGGTGCTCGGTGCTCAGTGCTCAGGGTGCTGGGTGCTCAGTACTCAGGGTGCTGGGTGCTCAGTGCTCGGGGTGCTGGGTGCTCATTACTCAGGGTGCTGGGTGCTCAGTACTCAGGGTGCTGGGTGCTCAGTGCTCAGGGTGCTTGGTGCTCAGTACTCAGGGTGCTGGGTGCTCAGTGCTCAGGGTGCTGGCTGATCAGTGCTCAGGGTGCTGGGTGCTCAGTGCTCAGGGTGCTGGGTGCTCAGTGCTCAGGGTGCTGGGTGCTCAGTACTCAGGGTGCTGGGTGCTCAGTGCTTGGGGTGCTCGGTGCTCAGTACGTTGGGTGCTCACTACTCAGGGTGCTGGGTGCTCAGTGCTCAGGGTGCTGGGTGCTCAGTGCTCAGGGTGCTCGGTGCTCATTGCTCAGGGTCCTGGGTGCTCAGTACTCAGGGTGCTGGTTGCTCAGTACTCAGGGTGCTCAGTGCTCAGTACTCAGGGTGCTCAGTGCTCAGTACTCAGGGTGCTCAGTGCTCAGGGTGCTGGGTGCTCAGTCCTCAGGGTGCTGGGTGCTCAGTGCTCGGGGTGCTGGGTGCTCTGTACTCAGGGTGCTGGTTGCTCAGTACTCAGGGTGCTGGGTGCTCAATACTCAGGGTGCTCAGTGCTTGGTGTGCTGGGTGCTCAGTACTCCGGGTGCTGGGTGCTCAGTTCTCGGGGTGCTCGGTGCTCAGTACACAGTGATCAGGGTGCTCAGTGCTCAGTGCTCAGGGTGCTGGATGCTCAGTGCTCAGGGTGCTGGGTGCTCAGTGCTCAGGGTGCTGGGTGCTCAGTACTCAGAGTGCTGGGTGCTCAGTGCTCGGGGTGCTGGGTGCTCAGTGCTCAGGGTGCTGGGTGCTCAGTACTCAGGGTGCTGGGTGCTCAGTACTAGGGGTGCTGGGTGCTCAGTACTCAGGGTGCTGTGTGCTCAGTACTCGGGTGCTGGGTGCTCAGTGCTCAGGGTGCTCGGTGCTCAGTACTCAGTGATCAGGGTGCTCAGTGCTCAGTGCTCAGGCTGCTGGGTGCTCAGTGCTCAGGGTGCTCGGTGCTCAGTACTCAGGGTGCTGGGTGCTCAGTGCTCGGGGTGCTCGGTGCTCAGTACGTTGGGTGCTCACTACTCAGGGTGCTGGGTGCTCAGTGCTCAGGGTGCTGGGTGCTCAGTGCTCAGGGTGCTGGGTGCTCAGTGCTCGGGGTGCTGGGTGCTCAGTGCTCAGGGTGCTGGGTTCTCAGTGCTCGGGGAGCTGGATGCTCAGTGCTCGGGGTGCTGGGTGCTCAGTACTCAGGGTGCTGGGTGCTCAGTACTCAGGGTGCTGGGTGCTCAGTACTCGGGTGCTGGGTGCTCAGTGCTCAGGGTGCCTGGTGCTCAGTGCTCGGGGTGCTGGGTGCTCAGTGCTCAGGGTGCTGGGTGCTCAGTGCTCGGGGTGCTGGGTGCTCAGTGCTCAGTACTCAGGGTGCTGGGTGCTCAGTGCTCGGGGTGCTGGGTGCTCAGTGATCAGTACTCAGGGTGCTGGGTGCTCAGTGCTCAGGGTGCTGGGAGCTCAGTGGTCAGGGTGCTGGGTGCTCAGTCCTCAGGATGCTGGGTACTCAGTGCTCAGGGTGCTGGGTGCTCAGTACTCAGGGTGCTCAGTGCTCAGTACTCGGGGAGCTGGGTGCTCAGTGCTCATGGTGCTCACTGCTCAGTACTCGGGGTGCTGGGTGCTCAGTGCTCAGTGCTCGGGGTGCTGGGTGCTCATTCTCGGGGTCCTGGGTGCTCAGTGTTCGGGGTGCTGGGTGCTCAGTACTCAGGGTGCTGGGTGCTCAGTGCTCAGGGTGCTAGGTGCTCAGTACTCAGGGTGCTTGGTGCTCATTGCTCAGGTTGCTGGGTGCTCAGTACTCAGGGTGCTGGGAGCTCAGTGCTCAGGGTGATCGGTGCTCAGTACTCAGAGTGCTCAGTACTCATGGTGCTGGGTGCTCAGTACTCAGGGTGCTGGGTGCTCAGTGCTCAGGGTGCTGGGTGCTCAGTCCTCAGGGTGCTCAGTGCTCAGGTTGCTGGGTGCTCAGTGCTCGGGGTGCTCGGTGCTCAGTACTCAGGGTGCTGAGTGCTCAGTACTCAGGGTGCTGGGTGCTCAGTACTCAGGGTGATGGGTGCTCAGTGCTCAGGGTGCTGGGTGATCAGTGCTCAGGGTGCTGGGTGCTCAGTGCTCAGGGTGCTGGGTGCTCAGTGCTCGGGGTGCTGGGTGCTCAGTACTCAGGGTGCTGGGTGCTCAGTGCTCGGGGTGCTCGGTGCTCAGTACGTTGGGTGCTCACAACTCAGGGTGCTGGGTGCTCAGTGCTCAGGGTGCTGGGTGCTCAGTACTCAGGGTGCTGGTTGCTCAGTACTCAGGGTGCTCAGTGCTCAGTACTCAGGGTGCTCAGTGCTCAGTACTCAGGGTGCTCAGTGCTCAGGGTGCTGGGTGCTCAGTCCTCAGGGTGCTGGGTGCTCAGTGCTCAGGGTGCTCGGTGCTCAGTGCTCAGGGTGCTGGGTGCTCAGTACTCAGGGTGCTGGGTTCTCAGTGCTCGGGGTGCTGGGTGCTCAGTACTCAGGGTGCTGGGTGCTCAGTACTCAGGGTGCTGGGTGCTCAGTGCTCAGGGTGCTGGCTGATCAGTGCTCAGGGTGCTGGGTGCTCAGTGCTCAGGGTGCTGGGTGCTCAGTGCTCGGGGTGCTGGGTGCTCAGTACTCAGGGTGCTGGGTGCTCAGTGCTTGGGGTGCTCGGTGCTCAGTACGTTGGGTGCTCACTACTCAGGGTGCTGGGTGCTCAGTGCTCAGGGTGCTGGGTGCTCAGTGCTCAGGGTGCTCGGTGCTCATTGCTTAGGGTCCTGGGTGCTCAGTACTCAGGGTGCTGGTTGCTCAGTACTCAGGGTGCTCAGTGCTCAGTACTCAGGGTGCTCAGTGCCCAGTACTCAGGGTGCTAAGTGCTCAGGGTGCTGGGTGCTCAGTCCTCAGGGTTCTGGGTGCTCAGTGCTCAGGGTGCTGGGTGCTCAGTACTCAGAGTGCTGGGTGCTCAGTGCTCGGGGTGCTGGGTGCTCAGTGCTCAGGGTGCTGGGTGCTCAGTACTCAGGGTGCTGGGTGCTCAGTACTAGGGGTGCTGGGTGCTCAGTACTCAGGGTGCTGTGTGCTCAGTACTCGGGTGCTGGGTGCTCAGTGCTCAGGGTGCTCGGTGCTCAGTACTCAGTGATCAGGGTGCTCAGTGCTCAGTGCTCAGGCTGCTGGGTGCTCAGTGCTCAGGGTGCTCGGTGCTCAGTACTCAGGGTGCTGGGTGCTCAGTGCTCGGGGTGCTCTGTGCTCAGTACGTTGGGTGCTCACTACTCAGGGTGCTGGGTGCTCAGTGCTCAGGGTGCTGGGTGCTCAGTGCTCAGGGTGCTGGGTGCTCAGTGCTCGGGGTGCTGGGTGCTCAGTGCTCAGGGTGCTGGGTTCTCAGTGCTCGGGGAGCTGGATGCTCAGTGCTCGGGGTGCTGGGTGCTAAGTACTCAGGGTGCTGGGTGCTCAGTACTCAGGGTGCTGGGTTCTCAGTACTCGGGTGCTGGGTGCTCAGTGCTCAGGGTGCTGGGTGCTCAGTGCTCGGGGTGCTGGGTGCTCAGTGCTCAGGGTGCTGGGTGCTCAGTGCTCGATGTGCTGGGTGCTCAGTGCTCAGTACTCAGGGTGCTGGGTGCTCAGTGCTCGGGGTGCTGGGTGCTCAGTGATCAGTACTCAGGGTGCTGGGTGCTCAGTGCTCAGGGTGCTGGGAGCTCAGTGCTCAGGGTGCTGGATGCTCAGTCCTCAGGATGCTGGGTACTCAGTGCTCAGGGTGCTGGGTGCTCAGTGCTCATGGTGCTCACTGCTCAGTACTCGGGGTGCTGGGTGCTCAGTGCTCAGTGCTCGGGGTGCTGGGTGCTCATTCTCGGGGTCCTGGGTGCTCAGTGTTCGGGGTGCTGGGTGCTCAGTACTCAGGGTGCTGGGTGCTCAGTGCTCAGGGTGCTAGGTGCTCAGTACTCAGGGTGCTTGGTGCTCATTGCTCAGGGTGCTGGGTGCTCAGTACTCAGGGTGCTGGGAGCTCAGTGCTCAGGGTGATCGGTGCTCAGTACTCAGAGTGCTCAGTACTCAGGGTGCTGGGTGCTCAGTGCTCAGGGTGCTGGGTGCTCAGTCCTCAGGGTGCTCAGTGCTCAGGTTGCTGGGTGCTCAGTGCTCGGGGTGCTCGGTGCTCAGTACTCAGGGTGCTGAGTGCTCAGTACTAAGGGTGCTGGGTGCTCAGTACTCAGGGTGCTGGGTGCTCAGTGCTCAGGGTGCTGGGTGATCAGTGCTCAGGGTGCTGGGTGCTCATTGCTCAGGGTTCTGGGTGCTCAGTGCTCGGGGTGCTGGGTGCTCAATACTCAGGGTGCTGGGTGCTCAGTGCTCGGGGTGCTCGGTGCTCAGTACGTTGGGTGCTCACAACTCAGGGTGCTGGGTGCTCAGTGCTCAGGGTGCTGGGTGCTCAGTACTCAGGGTGCTGGTTGCTCAGTACTCAGGGTGCTCAGTGCTCAGTACTCAGGGTGCTCAGTGCTCAGTACTCAGGGTGCTCAGTGCTCAGGGTGCTGGGTGCTCAGTCCTCAGGGTGCTGGGTGCTCAGTGCTCAGGGTGCTCGGTGCTCAGTGCTCAGGGTGCTGGGTGCTCAGTACTCAGGGTGCTGGGTGCTCAGTGCTCGGGGTGCTGGGTGCTCAGTACTCAGGGTGCTGGGTGCTCAGTACTCAGGGTGCTGGGTGCTCAGTGCTCAGGGTGCTGGCTGATCAGTGCTCAGGGTCCTGGGTGCTCAGTGCTCAGGGTGCTGGGTGCTCAGTGCTCGGGGTGCTGGGTGCTCAGTACTCAGGGTGCTGGGTGCTCAGTGCTTGGGGTGCTCGGTGCTCAGTACGTTGGGTGCTCACTACTCAGGGTGCTGGGTGCTCAGTGCTCAGGGTGCTGGGTGCTCAGTGCTCAGGGTGCTCGGTGCTCATTGCTCAGGGTCCTGGGTGCTCAGTACTCAGGGTGCTGGTTGCTCAGTACTCAGGGTGCTCAGTGCTCAGTACTCAGGGTGCACAGTGCCCAGTACTCAGGGTGCTCAGTGCTCAGGGTGCTCGGTGCTCAGTACTCAGTGATCAGGGTGCTCAGTGCTCAGTGCTCAGGGTGCTGGGTGCTCAGTGCTCAGGGTGCTCGGTGCTCAGTACTCAGGGTGCTGGGTGCTCAGTGCTCGGGGTGATCGGTGCTCAGTACGTTGGGTGCTCACTACTCAGGGTGCTGGGTGCTCAGTGCTCAGGGTGCTGGGTGCTCAGTGCTCAGGGTGCTGGGTGCTCAGTGCTCGGGGTGCTGGGTGCTCAGTGCTCAGGGTGCTGGGTTCTCAGTGCTCGCGGAGCTGGATGCTCAGTGCTCGGGGTGCTGGGTGCTCAGTACTCAGGGTGCTGGGTGCTCAGTACTCAGGGTGCTGGGTGCTCAGTACTCGGGTGCTGGGTGCTCAGTGCTCAGGGTGCTGGGTGCTCAGTGCTCGGGGTGCTGGGTGCTCAGTGCTCAGGGTGCTGGGTGCTCAGTGCTCGGCGTGCTGGGTGCTCAGTGCTCAGTACTCAGGGTGCTGGGTGCTCAGTGCTCGGGGTGCTGGGTGCTCAGTGATCAGTACTCAGGGTGCTGGGTGCTCAGTGCTCAGGGTGCTGGGTGCTCAGTGCTCAGGGTGCTGGGTGCTCAGTCCTCAGGATGCTGGGTACTCAGTGCTCAGGGTGCTGGGTGCTCAGTACTCAGGGTGCTCAGTGCTCAGTACTCGGGGTGCTGGGTGCTCAGTGCTCAGGGTGCTCACTGCTCAGTACTCGGGGTGCTGGGTGCTCAGTGCTCAGTGCTCGGGGTGCTGGGTGCTCATTCTCGGGGTGCTGGGTGCTCAGTGTTCGGGGTGCTGGGTGCTCAGTACTCAGGGTGCTGGGTGCTCAGTGCTCAGGGTGCTGGGTGCTCAGTACTCAGGGTGCTTGGTGCTCATTGCTCAGGGTGCTGGGTGCTCAGTACTCAGGGTGCTGGGAGCTCAGTGCTCAGGGTGATCGGTGCTCAGTACTCAGAGTGCTCAGTACTCATGGTGCTGGGTGCTCAGTACTCAGGGTGCTGGGTGCTCAGTGCTCAGGGTGCTGGGTGCTCAGTCCTCAGGGTGCTCAGTGCTCAGGTTGCTGGGTGCTCAGTGCTCGGGGTGCTCGGTGCTCAGTACTCAGGGTGCTGAGTGCTCAGTACTCAGGGTGCTGGGTGCTCAGTACTCAGGGTGCTGGGTGCTCAGTGCTCAGGGTGCTGGGTGATCAGTGCTCAGGGTGCTGGGTGCTCAGTGCTCAGGGTGCTGGGTGCTCAGTGCTCGGGGTGCTGGGTGCTCAGTACTCAGGGTGCTGGGTGCTCAGTGCTCGGGGTGCTCGGTGCTCAGTACGTTGGGTGCTCACAACTCAGGGTGCTGGGTGCTCAGTGCTCAGGGTGCTGGGTGCTCAGTACTCAGGGTGCTGGTTGCTCAGTACTCAGGGTGCTCAGTGCTTAGTACTCAGGGTGCTCAGTGCTCAGTACTCAGGGTGCTCAGTGCTCAGGGTGCTGGGTGCTCAGTCCTCAGGGTGCTGGGTGCTCAGTGCTCAGGGTGCTCGGTGCTCAGTGCTCAGGGTGCTGGGTGCTCAGTACTCAGGGTGCTGGGTGCTCAGTGCTCGGGGTGCTGGGTGCTCATTACTCAGGGTGCTGGGTGCTCAGTACTCAGGGTGCTGGGTGCTCAGTGCTCAGGGTGCTTGGTGCTCAGTACTCAGGGTGCTGGGTGCTCAGTGCTCAGGGTGCTGGCTGATCAGTGCTCAGGGTGCTGGGTGCTCAGTGCTCAGGGTGCTGGGTGCTCAGTGCTCAGGGTGCTGGGTGCTCAGTACTCAGGGTGCTGGGTGCTCAGTGCTTGGGGTGCTCGGTGCTCAGTACGTTGGGTGCTCACTACTCAGGGTGCTGGGTGCTCAGTGCTCAGGGTGCTGGGTGCTCAGTGCTCAGGGTGCTCGGTGCTCATTGCTCAGGGTCCTGGGTGCTCAGTACTCAGGGTGCTGGTTGCTCAGTACTCAGGGTGCTCAGTGCTCAGTACTCAGGGTGCTCAGTGCTCAGTACTCAGGGTGCTCAGTGCTCAGGGTGCTGGGTGCTCAGTCCTCAGGGTGCTGGGTGCTCAGTGCTCGGGGTGCTGGGTGCTCTGTACTCAGGGTGCTGGTTGCTCAGTACTCAGGGTGCTGGGTGCTCAATACTCAGGGTGCTCAGTGCTTGGTGTGCTGGGTGCTCAGTACTCCGGGTGCTGGGTGCTCAGTTCTCGGGGTGCTCGGTGCTCAGTACACAGTGATCAGGGTGCTCAGTGCTCAGTGCTCAGGGTGCTGGGTGCTCAGTGCTCAGGGTGCTGGGTGCTCAGTGCTCAGGGTGCTGGGTGCTCAGTACTCAGAGTGCTGGGTGCTCAGTGCTCGGGGTGCTGGGTGCTCAGTGCTCAGGGTGCTGGGTGCTCAGTACTCAGGGTGCTGGGTGCTCAGTACTAGGGGTGCTGGGTGCTCAGTACTCAGGGTGCTGTGTGCTCAGTACTAGGGTGCTGGGTGCTCAGTGCTCAGGGTGCTCGGTGCTCAGTACTCAGTGATCAGGGTGCTCAGTGCTCAGTGCTCAGGCTGCTGGGTGCTCAGTGCTCAGGGTGCTCGGTGCTCAGTACTCAGGGTGATGGGTGCTCAGTGCTCGGGGTGCTCGGTGCTCAGTACGTTGGGTGCTCACTACTCAGGGTGCTGGGTGCTCAGTGCTCAGGGTGCTGGGTGCTCAGTGCTCAGGGTGCTGGGTGCTCAGTGCTCGGGGTGCTGGGTGCTCAGTGCTCAGGGTGCTGGGTTCTCAGTGCTCGGGGAGCTGGATGCTCAGTGCTCGGGGTGCTGGGTGCTCAGTACTCAGGGTGCTGGGTGCTCAGTACTCAGGGTGCTGGGTGCTCAGTACTCGGGTGCTGGGTGCTCAGTGCTCAGGGTGCTGGGTGCTCAGTGCTCGGGGTGCTGGGTGCTCAGTGCTCAGGGTGCTGGGTGCTCAGTGCTCGGGGTGCTGGGTGCTCAGTGCTCAGTACTCAGGGTGCTGGGTGCTCAGTGCTCGGGGTGCTGGGTGCTCAGTGATCAGTACTCAGGGTGCTGGGTGCTCAGTGCTCAGGGTGCTGGGAGCTCAGTGGTCAGGGTGCTGGGTGCTCAGTCCTCAGGATGCTGGGTACTCAGTGCTCAGGGTGCTGGGTGCTCAGTACTCAGGGTGCTCAGTGCTCAGTACTCGGGGAGCTGGGTGCTCAGTGCTCATGGTGCTCTCTGCTCAGTACTCGGGGTGCTGGGTGCTCAGTGCTCAGTGCTCGGGGTGCTGGGTGCTCATTCTCGGGGTCCTGGGTGCTCAGTGTTCGGGGTGCTGGGTGCTCAGTACTCAGGGTGCTGGGTGCTCAGTGCTCAGGGTGCTAGGTGCTCAGTACTCAGGGTGCTTGGTGCTCATTGCTCAGGGTGCTGGGTGCTCAGTACTCAGGGTGCTGGGAGCTCAGTGCTCAGGGTGATCGGTGCTCAGTACTCAGAGTGCTCAGTACTCATGGTGCTGGGTGCTCAGTACTCAGGGTGCTGGGTGCTCAGTGCTCAGGGTGCTGGGTGCTCAGTCCTCAGGGTGCTCAGTGCTCAGGTTGCTGGGTGCTCAGTGCTCGGGGTGCTCGGTGCTCAGTACTCAGGGTGCTGAGTGCTCAGTACTCAGGGTGCTGGGTGCTCAGTACTCAGGGTGATGGGTGCTCAGTGCTCAGGGTGCTGGGTGATCAGTGCTCAGGGTGCTGGGTGCTCAGTGCTCAGGGTGCTGGGTGCTCAGTGCTCGGGGTGCTGGGTGCTCAGTACTCAGGGTGCTGGGTGCTCAGTGCTCGGGGTGCTCGGTGCTCAGTACGTTGGGTGCTCACAACTCAGGGTGCTGGGTGCTCAGTGCTCAGGGTGCTGGGTGCTCAGTACTCAGGGTGCTGGTTGCTCAGTACTCAGGGTGCTCAGTGCTCAGTACTCAGGGTGCTCAGTGCTCAGTACTCAGGGTGCTCAGTGCTCAGGGTGCTGGGTGCTCAGTCCTCAGGGTGCTGGGTGCTCAGTGCTCAGGGTGCTCGGTGCTCAGTGCTCAGGGTGCTGGGTGCTCAGTACTCAGGGTGCTGGGTTCTCAGTGCTCGGGGTGCTGGGTGCTCAGTACTCAGGGTGCTGGGTGCTCAGTACTCAGGGTGCTGGGTGCTCAGTGCTCAGGGTGCTGGCTGATCAGTGCTCAGGGTGCTGGGTGCTCAGTGCTCAGGGTGCTGGGTGCTCAGTGCTCGGGGTGCTGGGTGCTCAGTACTCAGGGTGCTGGGTGCTCAGTGCTTGGGGTGCTCGGTGCTCAGTACGTTGGGTGCTCACTACTCAGGGTGCTGGGTGCTCAGTGCTCAGGGTGCTGGGTGCTCAGTGCTCAGGGTGCTCGGTGCTCATTGCTTAGGGTCCTGGGTGCTCAGTACTCAGGGTGCTGGTTGCTCAGTACTCAGGGTGCTCAGTGCTCAGTACTCAGGGTGCTCAGTGCCCAGTACTCAGGGTGCTCAGTGCTCAGGGTGCTGGGTGCTCAGTCCTCAGGGTGCTGGGTGCTCAGTGCTCAGGGTGCTGGGTGCTCAGTACTCAGAGTGCTGGGTGCTCAGTGCTCGGGGTGCTGGGTGCTCAGTGCTCAGGGTGCTGGGTGCTCAGTACTCAGGGTGCTGGGTGCTCAGTACTAGGGGTGCTGGGTGCTCAGTACTCAGGGTGCTGTGTGCTCAGTACTCGGGTGCTGGGTGCTCAGTGCTCAGGGTGCTCGGTGCTCAGTACTCAGTGATCAGGGTGCTCAGTGCTCAGTGCTCAGGCTGCTGGGTGCTCAGTGCTCAGGGTGCTCGGTGCTCAGTACTCAGGGTGCTGGGTGCTCAGTGCTCGGGGTGCTCTGTGCTCAGTACGTTGGGTGCTCACTACTCAGGGTGCTGGGTGCTCAGTGCTCAGGGTGCTGGGTGCTCAGTGCTCAGGGTGCTGGGTGCTCAGTGCTCGGGGTGCTGGGTGCTCAGTGCTCAGGGTGCTGGGTTCTCAGTGCTCGGGGAGCTGGATGCTCAGTGCTCGGGGTGCTGGGTGCTAAGTACTCAGGGTGCTGGGTGCTCAGTACTCAGGGTGCTGGGTTCTCAGTACTCGGGTGCTGGGTGCTCAGTGCTCAGGGTGCTGGGTGCTCAGTGCTCGGGGTGCTGGGTGCTCAGTGCTCAGGGTGCTGGGTGCTCAGTGCTCGGGGTGCTGGGTGCTCAGTGCTCAGTACTCAGGGTGCTGGGTGCTCAGTGCTCGGGGTGCTGGGTGCTCAGTGATCAGTACTCAGGGTGCTGGGTGCTCAGTGCTCAGGGTGCTGGGAGCTCAGTGCTCAGGGTGCTGGATGCTCAGTCCTCAGGATGCTGGGTACTCAGTGCTCAGGGTGCTGGGTGCTCAGTGCTCATGGTGCTCACTGCTCAGTACTCGGGGTGCTGGGTGCTCAGTGCTCAGGGTGCTGGTTGCTCAGTACTCAGGGTGCTGGGTGCTCAGTGCTCAGGGTGCTGGGTGCTCAGTACTCAGGGTGCTGGGTGCTCAGTGCTCAGGGTGCTCGGTGCTCATTGCTCAGGGTCCTGGGTGCTCAGTACTCAGGGTGCTGGTTGCTCAGTACTCAGGGTGCTCAGTGCACAGTACTCAGGGTGCTCAGTGCTCAGTACTCAGGGTGCTCAGTGCTCAGGGTGCTGGGTGCTCAGTCCTCAGGGTGCTGGGTGCTCAGTACTCGGGGTGCTGGGTGCTCTGTACTCAGGGTGCTGGTTGCTCAGTACTCAGGGTGCTGGCTGCTCAGTACTCAGGGTGCTGGGTGCTCAATACTCAGGGTGCTCAGTGCTTGGTGTGCTGGGTGCAAAGTACTCCGGGTGCTGGGTGCTCAGTTCTCGGGGTGCTCGGTGCTCAGTACTCAGTGATCAGGGTGCTCAGTGCTCAGTGCTCAGGGTGCTGGGTGCTCAGTGCTCAGGGTGCTGGGTGCTCAGTGCTCAGGGTGCTGGGTGCTCAGTACTCAGAGTGCTGGGTGCTCAGTGCTCGGGGTGCTGGGTGCTCAGTGCTCAGGGTGCTGGGTGCTCAGTACTCAGGGTGCTGGGTGCTCAGTACTAGGGGTGCTGGGTGCTCAGTACTCAGGGTGCTGGGTGCTCAGTAGTCAGGGTGCTGTGTGCTCAGTACTCGGGTGCTGGGTGCTCAGTGCTCAGGGTGCTCGGAGCTCAGTACTCAGTGATCAGGGTGCTCAGTGCTCAGTGCTCAGGGTGCTGGGTGCTCAGTGCTCAGGGTGCTCGGTGCTCAGTACTCAGGGTGCTGGGTGCTCAGTGCTCGGGGTGCTCGGTGCTCAGTACGTTGGGTGCTCACTACTCAGGGTGCTGGGTGCTCAGTGCTCAGGGTGCTGGGTGCTCAGTGCTCAGGGTGCTGGGTGCTCAGTGCTCGGGGTGCTGGGTGCTCAGTGCTCAGGGTGCTGGGTTCTCAGTGCTCGGGGAGCTGGATGCTCAGTGCTCGGGGTGCTGGGTGCTCAGTACTCAGGGTGCTGGGTGCTCAGTACTCAGGGTGCTGGGTGCTCAGTACTCGGGTGCTGGGTGCTCAGTGCTCAGGGTGCTGGGTGCTCAGTGCTCGGGGTGCTGGGTGCTCAGTGCTCAGGGTGCTGGGTGCTCAGTGCTCGGGGTGCTGGGTGCTCAGTGCTCAGTACTCAGGGTGCTGGGTGCTCAGTGCTCGGGGTGCTGGGTGCTCAGTGATCAGTACTCAGGGTGCTGGGTGCTCAGTGCTCAGGGTGCTGGGTGCTCAGTGCTCAGGGTGCTGGGTGCTCAGTCCTCAGGATGCTGGGTACTCAGTGCTCAGGGTGCTGGGTGCTCAGTACTCAGGGTGCTCAGTGCTCAGTACTCGGGGAGCTGGGTGCTCAGTGCTCAGGGTGCTCTCTGCTCAGTACTCGGGGTGCTGGGTGCTCAGTGCTCAGTGCTCGGGGCGCTGGGTGCTCATTCTCGGGGTGCTGGGTGCTCAGTGTTCGGGGTGCTGGGTGCTCAGTACTCAGGGTGCTGGGTGCTCAGTGCTCAGGGTGCTGGGTGCTCAGTACTCCGGGTGCTTGGTGCTCATTGCTCAGGGTGCTGGGTGCTCAGTACTCAGGGTGCTGGGAGCTCAGTGCTCAGGGTGATCGGTGCTCAGTACTCAGAGTGCTCAGTACTCATGGTGCTGGGTGCTCAGTACTCAGGGTGCTGGGTGCTCAGTGCTCAGGGTGCTGGGTGCTCAGTCCTCAGGGTGCTCAGTGCTCAGGTTGCTGGGTGCTCAGTGCTCTGGGTGCTCGGTGCTCAGTACTCAGGGTGCTGAGTGCTCAGTACTCAGGGTGCTGGGTGCTCAGTACTCAGGGTGCTGGGTGCTCAGTGCTCAGGGTCCTGGGTGATCAGTGCTCAGGGTGCTGGGTGCTCAGTGCTCGGGGTGCTGGGTGCTCAGTACTCAGGGTGCTGGGTGCTCAGTGCTTGGGGTGCTCGGTGCTCAGTACGTTGGGTGCTCACTACTCAGGGTGCTGGGTGCTCAGTGCTCAGGGTGCTGGGTGCTCAGTGCTCAGGGTGCTCGGTGCTCATTGCTCAGGGTCCTGGGTGCTCAGTACTCAGGGTGCTGGTTGCTCAGTACTCAGGGTGCTCAGTGCTCAGTACTCAGGGTGCTCAGTGCTCAGTACTCAGGGTGCTCAGTGCTCAGGGTGCTGGGTGCTCAGTCCTCAGGGTGCTGGGTGCTCAGTACTCGGGGTGCTGGGTGCTCTGTACTCAGGGTGCTGGTTGCTCAGTACTCAGGGTGCTGGCTGCTCAGTACTCAGGGTGCTGGGTGCTCAATACTCAGGGTGCTCAGTGCTTGGTGTGCTGGGTGCTCAGTACTCCGGGTGCTGGGTGCTCAGTACTCGGGTGCTGGGTGCTCAGTGCTCAGGGTGCTGGGTGCTCAGTGCTCGGGGTGCTGGGTGCTCAGTGCTCAGGGTGCTTGGTGCTCAGTGCTCGGGGTGCTGGGTGCTCATTGCTCAGTACTCAGGGTGCTGGGTGCTCAGTGCTCGGGGTGCTGGGTGCTCAGTGATCAGTACTCAGGGTGCTGGGTGCTCAGTGCTCAGGGTGCTGGGTGCTCAGTGCTCAGGGTGCTGGGTGCTCAGTCCTCAGGATGCTGGGTGCTCAGTGCTCAGGGTGCTGGGTGCTCAGTCCTCAGGATGCTGGGTACTCAGTGCTCAGGGTGCTGGTGCTCAGTACTCAGGGTGCTCAGTGCTCAGTACTCGGGTGCTGGGTGCTCAGTGCTCAGGGTGCTCGGTGCTCAGTACTCAGTGATCAGGGTGCTCTGTGCTCAGTGCTCAGGGTGCTGGGTGCTCAGTGCTCAGGGTGCTCGGTGCTCAGTACTCAGGGTGCTGGGTGCTCAGTGCTCGGGGTGCTCGGTACTCAGTACGTTGGGTGCTCACTACTCAGGGTGCTGGGTGCTCAGTGCTCAGGGTGCTGGGGTGCTCAGTGCTCAGGGTGCTGGGTGCTCAGTGCTCGGGGTGCTGGGTGCTCAGTGCTCAGGGTGCTGGGTTCTCAGTGCTCGGGGAGCTGGATGCTCAGTGCTCGGGGTGCTGGGTGCTCAGTACTCAGGGTGCTGGGTGCTCAGTACTCAGGGTGCTGGGTGCTCAGTACTCGGGTGCTGGGTGCTCAGTGCTCAGGGTGCTGGGTGCTCAGTGCTCGGGGTGCTGGGTGCTCAGTGCTCAGGGTGCTTGGTGCTCAGTGCTCGGGGTGCTGGGTGCTCAGTGCTCAGTACTCAGGGTGCTGGGTGCTCAGTGCTCGGGGTGCTGGGTGCTCAGTGATCAGTACTCAGGGTGCTGGGTGCTCAGTGCTCAGGGTGCTGGGTGCTCAGTGCTCAGGGTGCTGGGTGCTCAGTCCTCAGGATGCTGGGTACTCAGTGCTCAGGGTGCTGGGTGCTCAGTACTCAGGGTGCTCAGTGCTCAGTACTCGGGGTGCTGGGTGCTCAGTGCTCAGGGTGCTCACTGCTCAGTACTCGGGGTGCTGGGTGCTCAGTGCTCAGTGCTCGGGGTGCTGGGCGCACATTCTCGGGGTGCTGGGTGCTCAGTGTTCGGGGTGCTGGGTGCTCAATACTCAGGGTGCTTGGTGCTCATTGCTCAGGGTGCTGGGTGCTCAGTACTCAGGGTGCTTGGTGCTCATTGCACAGGGTGCTGGGTGCTCAATACTCAGGGTGCTGGGAGCTCAGTGCTCAGGGTGATCGGTGCTCAGTACTCAGAGTGCTCAGTACTCATGGTGCTAGGTGCTCAGTACTCAGGGTGCTGAGTGCTCAGTACTCAGGGTGCTGGGTGCTCAGTACTCAGGGTGCTGGGTGCTCAGTGCTCAGGGTGCTGGGTGATCAGTGCTCAGGGTGCTGGGTGCTCAGTGCTAGGGGTGCTGGGTGCTCAGTACTCAGGGTGCTGGGTGCTCAGTGCTCGGGGTGCTCGGTGCTCAGTACGTTGGGTGCTCACAACTCAGGGTGCTGGGTGCTCAGTGCTCAGGGTGCTGGGTGCTCAGTACTCAGGGTGCTGGTTGCTCAGTACTCAGGGTGCTCAGTGCTCAGTACTCAGGGTGCTCAGTGCTCAGTACTCAGTGTGCTCAATGCTCAGGGTGCTGGGTGCTCAGTCCTCAGGGTGCTGGGTGCTCAGTGCTCAGGGTGCTCGGTGCTCAGTGCTCAGGGTGCTGGGTGCTCAGTACTCAGGGTGCTGGGTGCTCAGTGCTCGGGGTGCTGGGTGCTCAGTACTCAGGGTGCTGGGTGCTCAGTACTCAGGGTGCTGGGTGCTCAGTGCTCAGGGTGCTGGCTGATCAGTGCTCAGGGTGCTGGGTGCTCAGTGCTCAGGGTGCTGGGTGCTCAGTGCTCGGGGTGCTGGGTGCTCAGTACTCAGGGTGCTGGGTGCTCAGTGCTTGGGGTGCTCGGTGCTCAGTACGTTGGGTGCTCACTACTCAGGGTGCTGGGTGCTCAGTGCTCAGGATGCTGGGTGCTCAGTGCTCAGGGTGCTCGGTGCTCATTGCTCAGGGTCCTGGGTGCTCAGTACTCAGGGTGCTCGTTGCTCAGTACTCAGGGTGCTCAGTGCTCAGTACTCAGGGTGCTCAGTGCTCAGTACTCAGGGTGCTCAGTGCTTAGGGTGCTGGGTGCTCAGTCCTCAGTGTGCTGGGTGCTCAGTACTCGGGGTGCTGGGTGCTCTGTACTCAGGGTGCTGGTTGCTCAGTACTCAGGGTGCTGGCTGCTCAGTACTCAGGGTGCTGGGTGCTCAATACTCAGGGTGCTCAGTGCTTGGTGTGCTGGGTGCTCAGTACTCCGGGTGCTGGGTGCTCAGTGCTCAGGGTGCTCGGTGCTCAGTACTCAGTGATCAGGGTGCTCAGTGCTCAGTGCTCAGGGTGCTGGGTGCTCAGTGCTCAGGGTGCTGGTGCTCAGTGCTCAGGGTGCTGGGTGCTCAGTACTCAGAGTGCTGGGTGCTCAGTGCTCGGGGTGCTGGGTGCTCAGTGCTCAGGGTGCTGGGTGCTCAGTACTCAGGGTGCTGGGTGCTCAGTACTAGGCGTGCTGGGTGCTCAGTACTCAGGGTGCTGGGTGCTCAGTAGTCAGGGTGCTGTGTGCTCAGTACTCGGGTGCTGGGTGCTCAGTGCTCAGGGTGCTCGGTGCTCAGTACTCAGTGATCAGGGTGCTCAGTGCTCAGTGCTCAGGGTGCTGGGTGCTCAGTGCTCAGGGTGCTCGGTGCTCAGTACTCAGGGGTGCTGGGTGCTCAGTCCTCGGGGTGCTCGTGCTCAGTACGTTGGGTGCTCACTACTCAGGGTGCTGGGTGCTCAGTGCTCAGGGTGCTGGGTGCTCAGTGCTCAGGGTGCTGGGTGCTCAGTGCTCGGGGTGCTGGGAGCTCAGTGCTCAGGGGTGCTGGGTTCTCAGTGCTCGGGGAGCTGGATGCTCAGTGCTCGGGGTGCTGGGTGCTCAGTACTCAGGGTGCTGGGTGCTCAGTACTCAGGGTGCTGGGTGCTCAGTACTCGGGTGCTGGGTGCTCAGTGCTCAGGGTGCTGGGTGCTCAGTGCTCGGGGTGCTGGGTGCTCAGTGCTCAGGTGCTGGGTGCTCAGTGCTCGGGGTGCTGGGTGCTCAGTGCTCAGTACTCAGGGTGCTGGGTGCTCAGTGCTCGGGGTGCTGGGTGCTCACTGATCAGTTACTCAGGGTGCTGGGTGCTCAGTGCTCAGGGTGCTGGGTGCTCAGTGCTCAGGGTGCTGGGTGCTCAGTCCTCAGGATGCTGGGGTACTCAGTGCTCAGGGTGCTGGGTGCTCAGTACTCAGGGTGCTCACTGCTCAGTACTCGGGGTGCTGGGTGCTCAGTGCTCAGTGCTCGGGGTGCTGGGTGCTCATTCTCGGGGTGCTGGGTGCTCAGTGTTCGGGGGTGCTGGGTGCTCAGTACTCAGGGTGCTGGGTGCTCAGTGCTCAGGGTGCTGGGTGCTCAGTACTCCGGGTGCTTGGTGCTCATTGCTCAGGGTGCTGGGTGCTCAGTACTCAGGTGCTGGGAGCTCAGTGCTCAGGGTGATCGGTGCTCAGTACTCAGAGTGCTCAGTACTCATGGTGCTGGGTGCTCAGTACTCAGGGTGCTGGGTGCTCAGTGCTCAGGGTGCTGGGTGCTCAGTCCTCAGGGTGCTCAGTGCTCAGGTTGCTGGGTGCTCAGTGCTCTGGGTGCTCGGTGCTCAGTACTCAGGGTGCTGAGTGCTCAGTACTCAGGGTGCTGGGTGCTCAGTACTCAGGGTGCTGGGTGCTCAGTGCTCAGGGTGCTGGGTGATCAGTGCTCAGGGTGCTGGGTGCTCAGTGCTCAGGGTGCTGGG